>NC_036840.1:34496246-34512458 GCF_002910315.2 Salvelinus sp. IW2-2015
AAATTCAGCTTGAACCCCGTTAAATCAGGGGCGTGCGGCGCGACATTAGTCGTTTAAGATCAGTTACTTTAGCTTTCTTGGGGACAGGAACAATGGTGGCCCTCTTGAAGCATGTGGGCACAGCGGACTGGATAGGGATTGATTGAATATGTCCCTAAACACACCAGCCCAGCTGGTCTGCACATGCTCTGAGGACACGCCTAGGGATGCCGTCTGGGCCAGCAGCCTTGCGAGAGGTTAACGCGGTTTAAATGTTTTACTCACGTTGGCCACGGTGAAGAGGAGACCCACAGGTTTTGGTAGCGGCCATGTCAGTGGCACTGTATTGTCCTCAAAGCGAGCAAATAAGTTGCTTAATTTGTCTGGAGGGCAAGACATCTGTGTCTGCGACAGGGATGGTTTCTTTTTTGTAATCCGTGATTGACTGTAGACCCTGCCACATACGTCTCGTGGTTTGAGCCGTTGAATTGCGACTCTACTTTGTCTCTATACTGACCCTTATCTTTTTGGTTGCCTTGCGCGAGGGAATAGCTACACTGTTTGTATTCGTTCATGTTCCGGTCGCCTTGCCATGATTAAAAGCAGTGGTTCGCGCTTCAGTTTTGCGCGAATGCTGCCATCAATCCACGGTTTCTGGTTAGGGAAGGTTTTAATACGTCACCGTGTGGTACATCACCGATGCACTTGCTAATAAACTCGCTCACCGAGACAGTGAATACATCAATGTGTTGTTGTCTGAGGCTACCAGAACATATCCCAGTCCACGTGATCGAAGCAATCTTTAAGGTGGATTCGATTGGTCAGACCAGCGTTGAACAGACCTGAGCATGGGCGTTTCCTGTTTTAGTTTCTGTTTATAGGCTGGGAGCAACAAAATGGAGTCAAGGTCAGATTTGCCGAAAGGAGGGAGGGGGAGGGCTTTGTATGCGTTGCGGAAGTTAGAGGAGCAATGATCCAGAATGCTGCCAGCTCGAGTTGCGCATTCGATATGCTGATAAATTTAGGGAGCCATGTTTTCAGATTAGCTTTGTTAAAAATCCCCAGCTACAATAAATGCAGCCTCGGATATATATTGTTTCCAGTTTACATATGTCCAATGAAGTTCTTTCAGGGCCGTCGAGGTATCTGCTTGGGGGGATATACACGGCTATGATTATAATCGAAGAAGAATTCTCTTGGTAGATAATGCGGACGGCATTTGATTGTAAGGAATCTAGGTCAGGTGAACAAAAGGACTTGATATTACCCATATTCTGTATTACTTGAGCGCGACCATCTTGCTCTGATGACCGTATGCTCACACTACTTCATCTGTTGTTTCTCCCTAGGTTCCTGCCTTCTCTCTAGCGATGTGTTTACAACCTCATAGAACACGAGCCCATGCTACCCACATCCCCGTGCACGCTCCTGCTTCTCTCTGGAGCTTTATTCAGGCCTCCCCATGTTTTCTGTTCTCGGGCCGGGTTTCTGTTATAATGCGCGAGCGTCTTTGACGATAGACAGCGTGATATATAGAGTACATAAAGAGGCTCTAGTATGGCAATACATTTGATTGATGTGATTCGCACGCACGAGCCTGCCTGAGCTAGGTTCACATGAGTGAGTGCCCGTAATTTCATACGTGGCCCGTTAGTAGTGCCTATGCTAATACTCCGTCTATTCGAAAAACATCTGGGACAGATATGGCTATTTAGGCAATCAATATCACGTGATCAGGGTTCGAGCTACTTCACTCTGGGCGAACTTACAGGCTCTATATGTGCGCTCTACCACTAACCTGGCACTTCCGGAAATCTAATTTGTCAAATGCACAATCTGCAAGAAGTACATTCCATCCCAAAACAGGGTACTGTGCTATTCTGTTTAAAACTCCACTTCGATCTTGGGACCTGATAGATACTCATCCAATTGAAGAAAGAAGTTCAACAACAGTTAAAAGCGTGAGATGCAGTGAAAAGCAACCATTGTGGTCCCGTTGTGGGATGTATCTAATCTGTACAACAAGCCTGAACACAAGACAAAAAATGCCGACCAACCGAGCCTTCCTACATACTGGGTGACATCTGTACTTAATTCTAAACCAGGCGCTATTACCTGTGTGCGTTTTGGGGGCCCGACGACACTGTCGTCTTGAATGTCAGAGGATGACCATTGGTAGCGCTCGGCAGGCTTGGGATGTAAGTGATACATTCTTCCTCTTTTCAAAACAGAGAAGACCTGTTAATCCACAAACTTTCGCTGAAACAAAACGGTACTGACAAAATTAGATACACTAAAACGACGTTGAACGCTATGAAGATAACATGCAACCAGTTTCATTATGAATGCGATACAAAAACCCCTAGAACAATACCAAGTAAGTACACATTCTACTTGAGTCCTCGCTCGTTACACACCTGCTTGGAAACCTGAACCAAAAAATTAATACATTTATAGAGAACATATACATAGACCAATACTATCTGAGTGATACCCCCCAAAGTGCAGACTCAGGTAACCAATGTCTGAAAGCCAGCAAAACACTACTGAATTAAAATAATAGCAGCGGAGAAGGGATACCTGCGGTAGGCGACGATTTCTTACCCCCTCTGGTAACCGCACTCGCTCCTGCTGGACGACCGCGACCCTTCTCAATTGTAGCCACTGGACCGCGCAGATAGCGCGACGCTTCATCGCGGTTAGGGCTTCTGGCGCTGCCCATCTTGACTTCACTCTCCCGTCAGGGTCTCCCGCCACTTGCTGGGTACACCCTTCGTCCTGCTTTGCCAATCATCGCTCGGATGTTCTGTAGACTGTGGAACGTCCCCGTCGTTGGAGAGCACCCCGGGCTGGGAACCTGTTCGTCTGAGCGGTTCTACCTCGCGTGGTCGTACTGGGAAACACGTGGTGCTGCTTGCGAGTGGGTACCCCCGGGCTGGCGAGACAAAAACACGTCGATGGATGACTCAGGACCTCAGCGGTTCTGGGGTCAAACAGGCGCACATTCTGTGTCCGACTGGAGAGACCCCGCAACATTTGGAGTACCGTCGGCGTAGGGGAACCCCCTAGAATAAGGCGGTGATTAAATATCAGGATCCCGCCATGGAAAGAGCCCAACAGGACTGACTCAATAGGAGAATCGTCGCCTGTAAACACCACGGAGAATGATATTGGTGTATAGTCAACCTGGATTAGGCACCGAATTGAAATACTTGGTGTGAGAAATATACTCAGCTGGTAGGCCCGGAGGCGAGGGGTAAAAAAGTCGACTCCGCCTCATGGTGCTCCGTTAAAGAATGTAGTGAACTAGGGGTAAATACGTAGGATTGTCCTAGTCACAGAAAGTAGCATTACGGAGAAAAGGAACTGGTATTTATACTATTTATAATGCCTATAACATACAACAAACTAATAATAATAATGTTTAATGAGATTATACAAATACAATATTTCTGAGTAGTAAATATATGAGATCACACTACTTATATAGTTTACTATACTACACCACTGCACCACACGTATACCTATATAGCCTCTGAGTTGCTGCATCGAGTAGACGTAATGTGATAGTGTACGACACTGCTGCCCCCTCTTCTTGTGCGCTCGAGGCTGCCAGCGTGGCCCATCATTTACGCACACCTGTCACCATCGTTACGGGCATTCTATTGCTTCCATGGGACTTCACCTGACTCTATTACTTTTAATGCTGCTCCCCTATATCTGTCACTTCCCTCCGTTCTGTCCCGCGTATGTCCGCATTAATGTACTTGGTTTGAATCTGTATCTCATATGCTTTCCGAGCGTGTCCGCCCGTGATGCCCTAACCTGAATTTCATGTGGCCTGTTATTAATATAACACTGAGCTTCCAAAGTCCCTGTACTTTCTCTTCTCCTCTCCAAGTCTTAGGTCGTGTTTACCTTAACAGCCCTTTTTAATAGGTCAACTTATAGTGATATATGTCATGTCTCCGGTTTTTCATTTGCATGCATGAGAACTAGTGGGCGATTATATTGATGTGCAGTGCTTAGTGCTTACTAATGAAGATGTAAAGCACTATAACTTACTTATATATAGTGAATTATTCATTTGGATTTTGAATAGATGCACTAAGAGGTACACTTGACTCGCCAGGTCTTACATAGAGCTGAACACCCTAATTACACTTGGCTTTAAGCGCTTACAAGGCCAAGTTAATATCTCCACCAACCATGCTTTTCCCATCTCTTCCTCTCTCTCCTCATTCTTTGCTGTTGGACGCGTTATTCTGAAATACATTTTCTTAGTCTATAGTGCGTTTCTTCTTCCTTTAACAGTGGTATACCTAGGCGCCGCAAATTCCAATGCAAGAGCGTCGTTTTTGCTGAATGCATCATGAGTGTCCCATGTAGGCACACATCCTGCAAACACAAGAGTAGACTACCCGGTAGCACTCTCTGGGAGGTGAAACCAGCATAGCCTCTTGTCTATGTATCTGTGTATAATTAGGTAAAGACGCGTAACAATACATACCTGGGACACTCTGTCGACTGAGGCTAACGATTGCCTGTGGGCCCGGTGGTTGCTAGCCAATCTGAAAATTAGGCCGCTTTAGTTTTCTCCTTGAACACAACTCAAAGTAAGCTTCCTCTAGACTTGACCCGCTGCCCTGCCAATCCAGTGAGAACAACGCCATTGGGTCCTGTTATGATGGATTCAGGCTGGCATGAATTGCTTTTTCTCCCCATACTGAGAAACCCAAGACTGACCTTATTGGGCTTTTTTATATAAGAGCAACCTTAATCTTATATTACACCCACACACCCGTAGCATGTAGCATTGTCCTTGCGAGGCGAACCCAGAGAGAAAAATAGCTAATATCAGGGCACTTATATTTAGCGTGTTTTATGCATTCTGTGCATAAATCCAATATATCTGCTACTAAGCTCCTTCATATGTGTTGTGCTCGGTCCCATGCAATGTTCTCTCCAGGTAAGTGCGCTGGAACTATTATGGTCGAATATTACAGTTTCCTCCTAATTTTATAGTTAAGGAGAATTTCGCGTCCCTCTTCACAATCCCTACTGTCGCATTACTATCACAATTCAAAACACCCGCTACTCATAGTGCTTATATCCTAAGAATGTTATCAAGCCTAGTTTCATCTTGACAAGAGTACTACAAAACGTTTTACTAGTCATAGGTAACCACATCTCTGCCACCATCTATCCTCTCTCCATCCTCCAAGATTAAAATATACTCCAAAGGCTTACTTTTACACTGCTGTTGTCTAGTCCGCAAATGTACACTATCATTATCTGTGCGAGAAAAAAGTAAGAACATCAACAATAAGACCTATTAGCACATGTAACCGACCTAAGGCCGCAATCAGAACTCAAAACCCATTGAGTTCAATTGATTGGTCCCTCATGTAAAATACTATACCCTACGATCCCGTGACTGTGCAGAGTGCAGTGTGTGATAGCACCCAGAAGTTTTTATATCATAAAGCATATCGCGGGCTTTCTAAAAATAGGCTACTTGCGGACCGGACCGTTAACCATTTGTTTACTGCTACACCATGTTCGGTCATGTTACCTCATTAGCTAGCTATAGCTAACAAACCGGGGGCTGATGTACAGAGGAAGAAACATTTTGGAACGTTTCAGATAGAAATATTGCTATTAGAACAAACATGCTCTCTACGTTTGGAAGACGAATAGGAACAGTGGAATAACATCGGTCTCTAATTCATGGTATTTCATCTGCAACGTCCGGGGAAGAACAATCTGCAATGGGGGACCCTGCTAAATATTACCAGGTAGCCTGGACAGTATTTGCATTTCCGGAAAATATTCAGACCCCCTTCCATTTTTCCTCATTTTGTTACGGTTCCTCCCATTCTTCTCTGCAGATCCTCTCAAGCTCTGACAGGTTTGATGGGGAGCGTCGCTGCACAGCTATTTTCAGGTCTCTCCAGAGATGTTCGATCGGGTTCAAGTCCGGGCTCTGTCTGGGCCACTCAAGGACATTCAGAGACTTGTTCTGGAGTGTGCTTAGGTTCGTTGTCCTGTTGGAAGGTGAATCTTCGCCCCAGTCTGAGTTCCTGAGCGCTCTGGAGCAGGTTTTCATCAAGGATCTCTCTGTACATTAATCTTTGCCTCCATCCTGACTAGTCTCCCAGTCCCTGCTGCTGAAAAACATCCCCACAGCATGATGCTGCCACAACCATGCTTCACCGTAGGGATTTATCTGAACGTTCCAAAACGTTTCTTCCTGCTGTACACGCCCCCTGGTTGTTAGCTATAGCTAGCTAATGAGGTAACATGACCGAATGGTGTAGCGTAAACAAATGGTTAACGGTCCGGTCCGCAAGTAGCCTATTTTTAGAACGGCCCGCGATATGCTTTATGAATATAAAATGCTTCCCGCCAAAGCACGATAGAAAGAGAAAAACATATCGCCGGTATTATAGGTCATGTCTTTTGAACGGTAAAGGCTAGAATCAGGYTGTTTTCTCTGAGGAAAAGAGGGAGACTTGACTAGTACGTTGACTACAGAACCTGGCTATCAAATGYAGTGGGAAAAGTGCGAGGGTTGAGCGAAACTACAAATTAAAAACGTTTCTATACTCAATGGAGAGAAACACATWGCTAGACTGTTGTTTTACTATTAAACTTAAGGCTGCTATTGTTTTTATGTTCGTAAAGCAGCTTGTATTTGTTAACCAGGCAATGGGCTCCTGAGTGGCGCAGCGGTCTAAGGCACTGCATCTCAGTGCTAGAGGCGTCACTACAGACGCCTCCAGGCACTCTTTGTTCGATTTCAGGCTGTATCACAACGAGCTGTGATTGGGAGTTYCATAAGGCCGCGCACAATTGGCTTAGCGTCGTTAGGGTTTGGCCGGAGTAGGCTGTCATTGTAAATAAGAATTTATTCTTAACTGACTTGCCTAGTTAAATAAAGGATAAAAAATAAGTAAATAAAAAGGGTGTCTAACTAGAAGGCTGGTGGTGACTGGTTAGCTACGGGGAAGCAAGATAGTCGCCATTGCTTGCTCCGCGGCGGCTCACCAGATGATGCAGGCTAGGCTGTGTGCAGTGGTGTAAAGTACTTAAGTAGTACTTTCAATTATTTTATTTAATATTTTTATATATTTATATTTTTGACTACTTTTACTTTTACTTCACTACATTCCTAAAGAAAATGATGTCCTTTTTACTCCATACATTTTTTAATAATTTAGTTWAAAATATTTTTTGTTTAGTTATAGTTTTTTTTCTGGGTCTATTTAATCAGTTATAGTCTCATCAATTGCCTMTGAAAAAATAGGTGTTTGACAAATATTTGAGTCACTGTTTTTGTTGACGAAATGAACACTGTTCAGTCACACATAAAGTAAAATGTCCCAGAGTCCTTAGAGAGGAGTGGCAATGACAGTACAGTGGGAACTGGAGATAGCAAGATGGCGCCAACAGAGATGGTTGCCTCGCTTCGCGTTCTTAGGAAACTGTGCAGTATTTCGTTTTTTTATGTATTATTTCTTACATTGTTACCCCAGGAAGTCTTAAGTATTATTACATACAGCCRGGAAGAACTACCAACATTACGACCAGGAATATACGACTTTCCGAAAGTGGWTACTCTGTTTGGACCWCCACCCAGGACAATGGATCTGATCMCAGTAGGCGGCCCAAAACAACAGCGCACAGAAGGGGCAGAYGGAGCGGTCTTCTGGTCAGGCTCCGTAGACGGGCACATCGCTCACTGCTCCCGAGTATACTACTCGCCAACGTCCAGTCTCTTGACAAGGTAGACGAAATTCGAGCAAGTGTTRCCTTCCAGAGAGACATCAGWGATTGTAACATTCTCTGTTTCAYGGAAACATGGCTCACTCGGGATATGTTATCAGAGTCGGTACAGCCACCCAGTTTCTTCACGCATCGCGCCGACAGAAACATACATCTCTCTGGTAAGAAGAAGGGCGGGGGTGTATGCCTTTATGATTAACGACTCGTGGTGTAATCATAACAACATACGGAACTCAAGTCCTTTTGTTCACCTGACCTAGAATTCCTTACAATCAAATGCCGTCCGCATTATCTACCAAGAGAATTCTCTTCGATTATAATCATAGCCGTGTATATCCCCCCCAAGCAGATACCTCGACGGCCCTGAAAGAACTTCATTGGACATATGTAAACTGGAAACAATATATATCCCGAGGCTGCATTTATTGTAGCTGGGGATTTTAACAAAGCTAATCTGAAAACATGGCTCCCTAAATTTTATCAGCATATCGAATGCGYAACTCGAGCTGGCAGCATTCTGGATCATTGCTACTCTAACTTCCGCAACGCATACAAAGCCCTCCCCCTCCCTCCTTTCGGCAAATCTGACCTTGACTCCATTTTGTTGCTCCCAGCCTATAAACAGAAACTAAAACAGGAAACGCCCATGCTCAGGTCTGTTCAACGCTGGTCTGACCAATCGAATTCCACGCTTAAAGATTGCTTCGATCACGTGGACTGGGATATGTTCTGGATAGCCTCAGACAACAACATTGATGTATTCACTGTCTCGGTGAGCGAGTTTATTAGCAAGTGCATCGGTGATGTACCCACGGTGACTATTAAAACCTTCCCTAACCAGAAACCGTGGATTGATGGCAGCATTCGCGCAAAACTGAAAGCGCGAACCACTGCTTTTAATCATGGCAAGGCGACCGGAAACATGAACGAATACAAACAGTGTAGCTATTCCCTCCGCAAGGCAACCAAACAAGATAAGGGTCAGTATAGAGACAAAGTAGAGTCGCAATTCAACGGCTCAAACACGAGACGTATGTGGCAGGGTCTACAGTCAATCACGGATTACAAAAAGAAAACCATCCCTGTCGCAGACACAGATGTCTTGCTCCCAGACAAATCAAGCAACTTCTTTGCTCGCTTTGAGTACCTTTACAGTGCCACTGACATGGACCGCTACCAAAACCTGTGGGCTCTCCTTCACCGTGGCCAACGTGAGTAAAACATTTAAACGCGTTAACTCTCGCAAGGCTGCTGGCCCAGACGGCATCCCTAGGCGTGTCCTCAGAGCATGTGCAGACCAGCTGGCTGGTGTGTTTAGGGACATATTCAATCAATCCCTATCCCAGTCCGCTGTGCCCACATGCTTCAAGAGGGCCACCATTGTTCCTGTCCCCAAGAAAGCTAAAGTAACTGATCTAAACGACTATCGCCCCGTAGCACTCACTTCCGTCATCATGAAGTGCTTTGAGAGACTAGTCAAGAATCATATCACCTCCACCCTACCTGATACCCTAGACCCACTCCAATTTGCCTACTGCCCCAATAGGTCCACAGACGACGCAATTGCAATCACACTGCACACTGCACACTGCACACTGCCCTAACCCATCTGGACAAGAGGAATGCCTATGTAAGAATGCAGTTCATTGACTATAGCTCAGCATTTAACACCATACTACCCTCCAAACTCGGCATTAAGCTCGAGACCATTGGTCTCGAACCCGCCCTCTGCCACTGGGTCCTGGACTTTCTGACGGGCCGCCCCCAGGTGGTGAGGGTAGGAAACAACATCTCCACCCCGCTGATCCTTAACTTCTCTAGGGTCTGTGGGATGCTAGYGTCCCACCTGGCCAACATCCAGTGAAATTGCAGAGCACCAAATCCAAAAACAGAAATACTCATTATAAAAATTATAAAACATACAAGTGTTTATACATAGGTTTAAGATAACTTCTTGTTAATCCAACCCTGTGTCAGATTTCAAAAAGGCTTTACGGCGAAAGCAAACCATGGATTATCTGAGAACAGCGCCCAGCAGACACATTAAAACCAGTTACCAGCCAAAGTAGAGGAGTTACAAAAGTCAGAAATAGCGATAAAATGTATCACTTACCTTTGATGATCTTCATATGGTTGCACTCACAAGACTCCATTTACTCAATAAATGTTTGTTTTGTTCGATAAAGTCCTCTTTATATCCAAACCCACGTTTTGTTCAATAATCCAATGGTCCAAGGCGGTCACAAACAGGCAGACGAAAAATCCGAAAAGTATCAGTAAAGTTCGTAGATGTTTATAATCAATCCTCAGGTTGTTTTAGTCATAATAATCAATAATATTTCAATCGGACAATAGCTTCGTCAATATAAAAGGAAAACAAGAAAGTGCACTCTCGGTGTCGTGCGCAGGGAACAGCTCTGGGGACTTTCCCAGACCACTCATTCAGAGTGGTCTTTCTCCCTCATTTTTCAGAATACAAGCCCTAAACAATTTCTAAAGACTGTTGACATCTAGTTGGAAGCCATAGAAGTAACATTTGAGCCTAAGTCATTGGAATCTGTATATAGGCAGTCAATGGAAAACTACAAACATAAAAAAATCCCACTTCCTGGATGGATTTTTCTCAGGTTTTCGCCTGCCATATCAGTTCTGTTATACTCACAGACATTTATTCTACCAGTCTTGGGAACCTTAGAGTATTTTCTATCCAAATCTACCAATTATATGCATATCCTGCTTTTGGGCCTGGAGAAACAGGCAGTTTACTTTGCACACGCTTTTCATCCAGAGGTGAAAATAGTGCCCCCTACCCTAGTGAGGGTTAAACACTGGGCCCAACAAGGGTGCGTTCTCAGCCCTCTCCTGTACTCCCTGTTCACCATGACTGCGTGGCCATGCAACGCCTCCAACTCAATCATCAAGTTTGCAGACGACGCTACAGTGGTAGGCTTGATTACCAACAACGACGAGTTTGCCTACAGGAGGAGGTTAGGGCCCTCGGAGTGTTGGTGTCAGAGGAAATAACCTACACCTCAACGTCAACAAAACCAAAGGAGATGATCGTGGACTTCAGGAAACAGCGGAGGAGCACCCCGTATCCACATCGACGGACAGTAGTGGAGAAGGTGGAAAGTTTAAGTTCCTCAGCATACACATCACGGACAAACTGAAATGTTCCACCCACAGAGACTGCGTGGTGAAGAAGGAGCAAACAGCGCCTCTTCAACCTCAGGAAGCTGAAGAAATTTGGCTTGTCACCAAAAACACTCACACATTTTACAGATGCACAATCGAGAGCATCCTGTCGGGCTGTATCACCGCCCTCACACCGCAAAGCTCTCCAGAGGGTGGTGCGGTCTGCCACAACGCATCACCGGGGGCAAACTACCTGCCCCCAGGACACCTACACCACCCGATGTCACAGGAAGGCCAAAAAGATCATCAAGGACAACAACACACCCGAGCCACTGCCTGTTCCACCCGCGCTATCATCCAGAAGGCGAGGTCAGTACAGGTGCATCAAAGCTGGACCGAGAGACTGAAAAACAGCTTCTATCTCAAGGCCATCGACTGCTGCCAACATACTGACTCAAATCTCTAAGCCACTTTAATAATTTAATTAATTGGATGTAATAAATGTATCACGAGTCACTTTAAACAATGCCACTTTATATAATGTTTACAACCCTACGTTATTCATCTCATGTATATACTGTACTCTATACCATCTACTCATTTGCCTATGCCGACGGCATCCGCTCATCCATATATTTATATGTACATATTCTTATTCATCCCTTTATCACTTGTGTGTAACAAGGTAGTTGTTGTGAAATTGTTAGATTACTTGTTAGATATTATCAACACTGTCGGAACTAGAAGCACAAGCATTTCGCTACACTCGCATTAACATCTGCTAACCATGTTATGTGACCAATAAAATTTTGATTTGATTTGGTGGCGTTGAGCCTAGGGACGTAAAACTCAGTGGGGTGAGGAAGTGTGTGTGTGAATGTGGTGTGCGTGCTTGCGTGCATGCCGCAGTTTTAAAAACTGTGGAACATATTATCTGGGTGCTAACGGTTAAAGGTCCTTGCCAGACGGACAGTAGTTGAACAGAGGCTCTGTTGGAGGAGTGGGGGTGTGAATGAGGACATGATGTTTCACCCCAAGATGAGAGAAGGCTCTCCATTCACTGACACATAAAGATGGTCTGTGATGTAACAAGGCCGTTCTCTTAGCCTTTCTCGCGTCTCTCTCACTAATTTCAGTGGAAAATTATTTTAAAAAAGAGAGAGAAATATAGGAAATTAATCTCTGTCATCCTCAGTCTTGGAGACCCATATAGATATTTGGGGTTATGTCAGTGTTTTGATGATAGTAGCCTAGAGAGAGAAAGACAAAGCTATGGAAAATGGTGAAATACAGAGAAGGAAAGGAAGACAAAGCTACAGTGATTGAGACTAAGTTGGTTTGATATTGTTTTAGTATCATTCAGTTTGGGAAGCCATGATGAGATATTGACATTGGAAAAAGAGAGAAAGAGATGTATAGAGAGGAAGACAAGGCTACAGTGTCATCTCATCTTGGAGACCAACAGGATGTTGATATGTTGGTTGATATCAGTCAGTGTTGGGAAGTCAGGGAAACCATAGAGTCAGGGGTCAGGGTAAGGCTCTGGTGAGGGTTCTGTTCTGCTGCCTCAGCTTGCGTCAGTGTTGCCTCAGGCCAGAAACAGGCTAATTGTCTGATTGAGATGGTCAATATTCCCCACAGTCATTACTGCATTTATGAAAGCGGCTTTTTTTTCTATTTTTCTGTGTAATTAGACTAAACTGAATTAGTTTAGAGTATTCTCAACGACTTGGCCAATGGAGCTGCGATTCAATTGAAAAGGTAGAGGAATGATCAGTATCACGTGTTCAGTCAAAGCCACAACAACACACACCACACACACACACCACACACACACCACCACACACACACACAACACACACACACACACACACACACACAACACACCACACACACACACACACACACACACCACTGTATAGTAACCCTACGGTCATTGGTCAATACCATACTAACCTGCTTCATCTTTCTTCTCTCCTGTCTTTTGTAAGTTCCAGATATTATGGAGGGCACGGGAGACAGTCTTGAGATCACCATGTGCAGAAGTATCATTGACATGACCCTCACTGCTTTGAAACACCTTCAAGTGGTCTATGCTTTTTGTATTAGTTCTTGGTCTGGCTGAAAATGATGACGTTTCTGTGAACACAGATGCTTCGTAGGCTATGTGTCCTGCTGACTTGATCACACAGCCATTGTATGATAGCAAACGTCCACGCAGGGCTTTTTAGATCCCTTGCAGTGAGTATATACCGACGCAGTATCTCTCAATTTACTGTGAACCTTCCATTGGTTCTCTAACTGTGAATGAGCCAGGAGGGTTTCGTGTAATCAGCATAAAACCAATCAACTACAGCACCACTGCACATTCTGTATGTCGCCACAACCTATTGTAAATACTGGCCCATGTTGACGACGATGATGCTGCTGCTGAAACAATGTCCCATCCAGCCTTGGCTGTCATCTCCACCTCCTCCCTGCCTCTTCACCACGCACCCTCACCTCCTGTCACATCGTAGAGTTGCAGACAGTCGCCTTGGAAGGCCCCTCCCCGCTCCATGCTGCAGGCCTTCACCGTGCTACATTGTAGCCGTTCCTGTGGCTGTCAAGCAGTGTTGATATCTCTTCTTGTAACCTTTACGTTCTGCAGCGCAAGGGTGAAGGGTAGATGAGAGGGAAAGGGGGCGGTCCCAAGGAAAGGGAGGGGGGCAGCAATCAAGAGTCAAATTGAAAATATGGTAATCAAATCTCCACGTAATCTCCTTTTTTTCCAAGTCCTTCACCACCTCACCCCAGCCTCCTCACCCCCCACCCTCCTCTCCTCAGGGGCTGCTGAATAATACCCCCCCCCCCAATAGGCTCTATCCATAATCAATGCCCCTCTTGGAGGGTGAGTGCGTGTGGAGTACATGTGTGCGCATAAGTCTGGTGTGTGTGTGTGTGTGTTGTGTCTTGTGTGTCACTGGGGGTTGCTATTAGTGTCTGACAAGCAGTGAAGAGGGAAGGGGAATGGGGTCGGGTGGTGTCAGGGCAGCAAATGTCAGAGCAGCGCCGTGGTGCCCGCCGTTAACCTTGTTCCACGGAGGTGTAAATATTTATGGCATTACCGTTGTCGTGCCAACCGGCGCCGGCTGGGTGTCTGCTGATACCTTTCCGAGGGGACTGGATGAACGGAGGTAAAAAGGAGGTTTTTGTAAAACTGTTTTTGTAAAAAATAAATAAAAATAGAACAGTATTATATGGATTATAGCTTTACTTTAGAACAACGGATGTAGAGGGCAGGGCACTATTTTCCCTTTTTGTTACTATTTCTGAACGTTTTCTCTAAACATCCCTACAACTTCCTTGTAGCACGTGTGTTTTCCATCCGGTTTTATTGAAAGATGTCAGTTAGGATTCATTTGATGATCGTGACGTCCTGTCAGTCACAAGAGCAGGTCATGGAGGGGATGCTAGAGGTGGTTGGAGCCCAGACTATAAACAATCTCATCAGAACTGACAGCCATTGCCCCGAGTTATTTGCTGTTATTGCCCTRATTTGAGTGTGGTAGCTAATTACAGGGAGAGACATGATCAAGGAGAGAAGCTGGCTTGGATGTTTAAGAGCTTTAAAGTAATAATAATAATATTTCTTCAGGTTGTGTGTACTTTTACCAATCCATCTACTGGTGATTCAATAATGACTTCTAGTGAGGTAATTCACCCCAAAAGAAGCCTCTCTCTTTTCCCGTCGTCCATGATGCTCTTTGAAAGGGACTAATCAAGTCAACAATGGAGGATGTGTTCTCTGTGTCCCCTGTATGTCCCTATGTCCCCTGTATGTCACTCTGTCCCCTGTATGTCACCTGTCTCTTATACACATCTAGATGTGTATAAGAGACAGGTATATAACCCTACGGTCATGGTCAATATCCCATACTAACCTGCTTCATCTTTCTTCTCTCCTGTCTTTTAGGTAAGTTCCAGATATTATGGAGGGCACGGAGACAGTCTTGAGATCACCATGATGCAGAAGGTATCATTGACATGACCCTCACTGCTTTGAAACACCTTCAAGTGGTCTATGCTTTTGTATTAGTTCTGGTCTGGCTGAAAATGATGACGTTTCTGTGAACACAGGATGCTCGTAGGCTATGTGTCCTTGCTGACTTGATCACACAGCCATTGTATGATAGCYAAACGTCCACGCAGGGCTTTTTAGATCCCTTGCAGTGAGTATGTACCAGACGCAGTATCTCTCAATTTACCKGTGAACCTTCCATTGGTTCTCTACTGTGAATGAGCCAGGAGGGTTTCTGTAATCAGCATAAAACCAATCAACTACAGCACCACTRCACATTCTGTATGTCGCCCACAACCTATTGTAAATACTGGCCCAGTGTGACGACGATGATGCTGCTGCTGAAACAATGTCCCATCTCAAGCCTTGGCTGTCATCTCCACCTCCTCCCTGCCTCTTCACCACGCGACCCCTCACCTCCTGTCACATYGTAGAGTTGCAGACAGTCGCCTTGGGAAGGCCCCTCCCCCGCCTCCATGCTGCAGGCTTCACCTGCTACATTGTAGCCKTCCTGTGGCTGTCAAGCAGTGTTGATATCTCCTTCTTGTTAACCCTTTACGTTCTGCAGCGCAAGGGTGAAGGGGTAGATGAGAGGGAAAGGGGGCGGTCCCAAGGAAAGAGGAGGGGGCAGGCAATCAAGAGTCTAAATTGAAAATATGGTAATCAAATCTCCACGTAATCTCCTGTTTTCCAAGTCCTTCACCACCCTCACCCCCATAGGACATACAGGGACATAGGGACATACAGGGGACAGAGTGACATACAGGGGACAGAAGTGACCATACAGGGACATAGGGACATAACAGGGACAGAGTGACATACAGGGGACAGAGTGACATACAGGGACAGATGACATACAGGGGACATGGGGACATACAGGGGACAGAATGACATACAGGGGACATAGGGACATACAGGGGACAGAGGACATACAGGGACAGAGTGACATACAGGGGACAAGGGACATACAGGGACACAGAGAACACATCCTCCATTGTGACTTGATTAGTCCCTTTCAAAGAGCATCATGGACGACGGGAAAAGAGAGAGGCTTCTTTTGGGGAATTACCTCACTAGAAGTCATTATTGAATCACCAGTAGATGGATTGGTAAAAGTACACACAACCTGAAGAAATATTATTATTATTACTTTAAAGCTCTAAACATCCAAGCCAGCTTCTCTCCTTGATCATGTCTCTCCCTGTAATTAGCTACCACACTCAAAATCAGGCAATAACAGCAATATAACT
>NC_036840.1:34518125-34520770 GCF_002910315.2 Salvelinus sp. IW2-2015
GGATAGAGCCATGGGTTGGGGGGGGGGGGGGGTATTATTCAGCAGCCCCTGAGAGAGGAGGGTGGGGGGTGAGGAGTGTCCCCTGTATGTCTCTCTGTCCCCTGTATGTCACTCTGTCCCCTGTATGTCACTCTGTCCCCAATGTGTCACACTGACCTTTCTATCAGCCCTGATTTCCCATGAGTCACCGGCCACCAGAGCCAGCTCTCTCCATCTCTCTCCCTCCTGACAGAGTCCTCTCTCCCCTCTGTGTGTCCTAAACCAGACCCCTCTGTAGGACAGAGTTCCATTCTCACTCTGTGTGTTCAGCTTGTTGAGGCTTTGTAGAGCTACTGTGTCGTAGTTCTGTGTTCTCTCTCTCCATAAGGTCAGTGACAGCAGCGTCCATTGTAGGAAAGTCACTCTTCTCATGTAGCACGTTCATCTTTGTCAGCCCTGGTTTCCGTTTGCTTGTTAGGTCATGAGAAAGGACAGTGATCTAAAAAGATCATTATCTTCCCAAYTTCTCACATTACGTTGATCATTACAGAAAATATATGGATAATAAAGTTTTTCATTTCATATTCATTCAATACATTTTCCTAATTCCCCCTTTGCCATCTTAAAGGTTGTTGTTCAGATTCTGTTTCAGGACATCATCAACTCTTGTTATGTTACGGTAAGAGAGAGAAGTGTAAAGAGAGAGCACTGTAAAATGATCTGTCTACCACTCAGCAGAACCATCTCCTTCAGAACACCTCCTGGTGCTGAGTATTTACTGGGAGGGACACTGCTATAGTGACCTCTCTGTCTCTCGCTCTCCTCTCTCTCTCTCTCTCTCTCTCTCTCTCTCTCTCACGCTCGCTCTTTTTCTCTCTCTTTCCCCCCTCCCTCTCTTTCTCTCCTCACTCTCTACTCTCTATTTTGTTCTCTCTCCTGTCTCTCTCTCTTTCTCTCTCTCTTCCCCATCTCTCTTAACTCTCTATCTCATTCTCTCTCTCCTGTCTCTCTCTTTCTCTTTCTATCTCTCTATCGCTCTCGCTCTCCTCTCTCTCACRCTCTCTCTTTTTCTCTCTCTCTTTCTCTTTCTATCTCTCTATCGCTCTTTCTCTCCTCTCTCTCACGCTCTCTCTTTTTCTCTCTCTCTTTCCCCCTCGCTCTCTTTCTCTCCTCTCTCTCTACTTTCTATTTTGTTCTCTCTCTCCTGTCTCTCTCTCTCTCCCCCATCTCTCTCTCAATTCAATTCAATTCAAGGGGCTTTATTGGCATGGGAAACATATGTTAACATTGCCAAAGCAAGTGAAGTAGATAATATACAAAAGTGAAATAAACATTAAAAATGAACAGTAAACATTACACTCACAGAAGTTCCAAAAGAGTAAACACATTACAAATGTCATATTATGTATATATACAATATTGTAACGATGTGCAAATGGTTAAAGTACAAAAGGGAAAATAAATAAACATAAATATGGGTTGTATTTACAATGGTGTTCGTTCTTCACTGGTTGCCCTTCTCTTGTGGCAACATGTCACAAATMTTGCTGCTGTGATGGCACACTGTGTCACGCCCTGACCGTAGAGAGCTTTTTATGTCTCTATTTTGGTTTGGTCAGGGTGTGATTTGGGTGGGCATTCTATGTTATTTTTTCTATGTTTTGTATTTCTTTGTTTTGGCCGGGTATCGTTCTCAATCAGGGACAGTTGTCTATTGTTGTCTCTGATTGGGAACCATACTTAGGTAGCTTTTTCCCACATGGTTTTTGTGGGTAGTAAATTTGTGTTTAGTGTTTTCTCCTTACAGGACTGTTTCGGTTATTCTCTTGTTTATTTTTGTTATAGTGTTCAATTTTTTTAAACAAGCTTGAACACTACCACACTGCGCTTTGGTCCGATGATTCCTCTTCTTCAGACAACGAATACCGTTACCCACTGGTATTTCACCCAGTAGATATGGGAGTTTATCAAAATCGGGTTTGTTTTTGAATTCTTTGTGGATCTGTGTAATCTGAGGGAAATATGTGTCTCTAATATGGTCATACATTGGGCARGAGGTTAGGAAGTGAAGCTCAGTTTCCACCTTATTTTGTGGGCAGTGTGCACATAGGCAGGCCTGGCTGTCAAGAGAAGACAGGCTATGGCGGCCTTTCTCAATAGCAAGGCTATGCTCACTGAGTCTGTACATAGTCAAAGCATTCCTTAAGTTTGGGTCAGTCACAGCGGTCAGGTATTCTGCGACTGTGTACTCTCTGTTTAGGGCCAAATAGCATTCTAGTTTGCTCACGGCAAATGGTCAAATTGGCTTTTTACAAATAATTGTACGAAAGACACAGAATTCATCCTGCATACCCTAATTGACAAACAAACAACCAAAACAAAGGCAAAGTCTTCTCATGCTTTGTTGATTAAAAAAATATATATTTGGCATAGGGTCTGCTATACAAATTGAGGAAAGTGGTGTTGGGTGGGAAAAATATGACATTACAAAATCCATGTCACAAAACAACAAGTGTGGGTTAAAATAGGCAAAAACACACATTTCTTTCCACAGGGCCGTGGGGTGAGACAGGGATGCAGCTTAAGCCCCACCCTCTTCAAAATATATATCAACGAATTGTCGAGGGCACTAGAACAGTCTGCGCACCCGGCCTCACCCTACTAGA
>NC_036840.1:34520795-34524467 GCF_002910315.2 Salvelinus sp. IW2-2015
TGCGGTTAAAATAGGCAAAAACAACATTTCTTTCCACAGGGCCGTGGGGTGAGACAGGGATGCAGCTTAAGCCCCACCTCTTCAAAAATATATATCAACGAATTGTCGAGGCACTAGAACAGTCTGCAGCACGGCCTCACCCTACTAATCTGAAGTCAAATATCTACTGTTTGCTGATGATCTGGTGCTTCTGTCACCAACCAAGGAGGGCCTGCAGCAGCACATAGATCTTCTGCACAGATTCTGACAGACCTGGGCCTTGACAGTAAAACTCAGTAAGACAAAAATAATGGTGTTCCAAAAAAGGTCAGTTGCCAGGACCACAAATACAAATTCCATCTGGACACCGTTGCCCTAGAGCACAGAAATAACTATACATACCTTGGCCTAAACATCAGCGCACATGTAACTTCCACAAAGCTGTGAATGATCTGAGAGACAAGGCAAGAAGGGCCTTCT
Source organism: Salvelinus sp. IW2-2015 (assembly GCF_002910315.2). Classification (NCBI taxonomy): domain Eukaryota; kingdom Metazoa; phylum Chordata; class Actinopteri; order Salmoniformes; family Salmonidae; genus Salvelinus; species Salvelinus sp. IW2-2015. Next base: position 34,521,255 of record NC_036840.1, read on the forward strand.
ATGCCATCAAAAGGAACATAAATCGACATACTAATTAGGATCTGGCTAAAAATACTTGAATCAGTTATTGAACCCATTGACCTTTATGGTTGTGAGGTCTGGGTCCGCTACCAACCAAGAATTCACAAAATGGAACAAACACCAAATTGAGACTATGCATGCAAAAATATCCTCTGTGTACAGAGCAGAGCAGAATTAGGCTGATGCCCACCAATTATCAAATCCAGAAAAGAGACGTTAAATTCTACAACCACCTAAAGGAAGCTATTCCCAAACATTCCATAACAAAGCCATCACCCACAGAGAGATGAAGCTGGAGAAGAGTCCCCTAAGCAAGCTGGTCCTGGGGCTCTGTTCACAAACACAAACAGACCCCACAGAGCCCCAGGACAGCAACACAATTAGACCCAACCAAATCACGAGAAAACAAAAATAGAATTATTGAACAAATAGAAGAATTAAAACAAAACAACATTGTTTTCGCTGAGGAAATGTACGAGCATGCTGTTAATGATAATGCAGAGGATTTTCCCAAGGTTGCTATTGACTCATTTTCCCAAAGTTGCTCTCTCTCTCTCTCTCCCCCCCTCTCACTCTCTGATGGAAAGAGAAAGGAAAGTGAGATAATGTKTAAACACCTCTAGTTTTGATATCTGTTTAAGTTCCCTTTAGAAGCTGAGAATGTCTGGTCATGAAATGCTTTGAAAGGCTGATCATGGCTGACATCAACACCATTATCTCAGAAACCCTAGATCCACTCCAATTTGCATACCGCCCCAACAGATCCACAGATGACGCAATCTCTATTGCACTCCACACTGCCCTTTCCCACCTGAACAAAGGAACACCTACGTGAGAATGCTATTCATTGACTACAGCTCAGCGTTCACCACCATAGTGCCCTCAAAGCTCATCACTAAGCTAAGGATCCTGGGACTAAACACCTCCCTCTTTAACTGGATCCTGGACTTCCTGACGGGCCGCCCCCAGGGGGTAAGGGTTGGTAACAACACATCCGCCACACTGATCCTCAACACGGGGGCCCCTCAGGGGTGCGTGCTCATTCCCCTCCTGTACTCCCTCTTCACCCAACACCATCATTAAGTTTGCMGAYGACACAACAGTGGTAGGCCTGATCACCGACAATGATGAGACAGCCTACAGGGAGCAGGTCAGAGACCTGGCAGTGTGGTGCCAGGACAACAACCTCTCCCTCAACGTGATCAAGACAAAGAAGATGATCGTGGACTACAGAAGAAGGAGGACCSAGCACGCCCCCATTCTCATCGACAGGGCTGAAGTGGAGCAGGTTGAKAGCTTCAAGTTCCTTGGTTTCCACATCACCAACAAACTATCATGGTCCAATCACACCAAGACAGTTGTGAAGAGGGCACGACAACGCCTATTCCCCCTCAGGAGACTGAAAACATTAGGCATGGGTCCTCAGATCCTCAAAAAGTCCTACAGCTGTACCAGTACCCCTGTATATAGCCTTTTTATTTTATTGTTGCTCTTTAATTATTTGTTATTTTTCTATTTTATTATTTTTCTCAATCCTCTGTATGCATAATACAATTGTGTATATATCATTAATATATATGTGTGCGTGTGTGTGTGTGTGTGTGTGTGTGTGTGTGTCACACACTAAAAAAGCCTCATTAAATAAATTGTTATCTTTGTGAAACATGTACTACCTGATCAAAAGTATGTGGACACCTGCTTGTCAAACATCTCATTCCAAAATCATGGGCATTAATATGGAGTTGGTCCCCCCTTTACTGCTATAACAGCCTCCAGTCATATGGAAGGCTTTCCACTAGATGTTGGAACATTGCTGCGGGGAACTTGTTGTTTCCATTCAGCCACAAGAGCATTAGTGATGTCAGGCACTGATGTTGAGCAATTAGGGCTGGCTCGCAGACAGCGTTCCAATTCATCCCAAAGAWGTTCGATGGGGTTTAGGTCAGGGCTCTGTGCAGGACAGTCAAGTTCTTCCACACCGTTCTCGACAAACCATTTCTGTATGGATCTCGCTTTGTGCATGGAAGCATTGTCATGCTGAAACAGGAAAGGGCCATCCCAGCTGCCAGACCATGAAAGAGAAGCTCTCTACCAGTGCGTTCCCGAGCGCACAGTTGGCTGATAAATAGGTATGCTTGCCGCTGACTTTCGACGCCGATTGCTGACTTGAAGCACAAAAAAGCAGGTTGGAACTGCTCGGTAACCCATTTGCTTTGACGTGGAAAGCTCACCACCAAACCTCAAATGGAGTTGATTGACCTCCAATGCAATGATGCACTGAGGGCAAAATATGCGGCAGTGGGTGCTGCGGAGTTCGCCCGTTCCTCCCCGACACAATGCCCAGCTGCGCATCCAGGCTGCTCAAACGTTGTCTATGTTTGCAGCACATACCTGTGTGAACAACTGTTTCTTTGATGAACCTGAACAAAACATCACACAGAAGTCGACTTACTGCTGAACACCTCCACTCAATTCTGAGGATTTCTCAGCTCAGAGCCTTACCCGAACATTGATGAACTTGTGGAAAAGATGGGACACCACCAAGTATCACCCTCAACCTCAAACAAGTGAACATTACTGTGCAATCACATATTTAGAGTTTTTACTCAGTTCAAGTTTAAAAGTTAAAGTTTAATATTTGTTTTCACTGCATGTACTTCTCCTTAAACAAAGTGTTTGTTTTTGATTAATAGATTTTTGCACTTTATTTTATTGTATTTCAATCCAATTATATTTTAAAAATATTTCAGTGTTGAGTGGATGATAGAAAATTGCTATTATTTTTTTTTCTTTGAAGTAAATTTAGCCCACTTTTGCTAAAATAGAAAATATAGGCTACTGATGGTGCCTTGAATACCGGTTTCTTTCATTTAATGTTCATGTTATGGGGATTTTATATAAAGGAAATTTGTCTTTTGTGTCTGTTGAAAATTAAAGATTACTGACAGAGCCATAAGAAAATATTGCTTTATTTATCTGATCATATTGGAATATATTTGTTAGGTTTTCAGTAGGTTCAATTAGGTTCACTAGACTATATGCGTCATTTAAAAATTTTTCAATGAACATTCGAACAGTCCGGCCCTCGGCTTGTAGCTAAATTTTTTATTTGGCCCTCCGTCCATTTGACTTTGACACCCCTGTTCTAGACGATTCTTGCTTCCAACTTTGTGGGCAACAGTTTGGAGATGA
>NC_036840.1:34530398-34532898 GCF_002910315.2 Salvelinus sp. IW2-2015
GAAGCATTGTCATGCTGAAACAGGAAAGGGCCATCCCCAAACTGTTGCCACAAAGTTGGAAGCACAGAATCGTCTAGAATGTCATTTTATGCTGTAGCGTTAAGATTTCCCTTCACTGGAACTAAAGGGCCTAGCACAAACCATGAAAAACAGCCCCAGAMCATTATTCCTCCTCCACCAAACTTTACAGTTGGCTCTATGCGTTTGGGCAGGTCGCATTCTCCTGGCATCCGCCAAACTCAGATTCGTCCATCGGACTGCCAGATGGTGAAGCGTGATTCATCACTCCAGAGAACGCATTTCCACTGCTCCAGAGTCCAATGGCGGTGAGCTTTCACCACTCCAGCCRACGCTTGGCATTGCGCATGGTGATCTTMRGCTTGTGTTCAGCTGCTCGGTGATGGAATCCCAATAACACCACTTACAGTTGGGGGCAGCTCTAGCAGGGCTGACATTTGACAACGTGACTTGTTGGAAAGGTGGCATCCTATGACGGTGCAACATTGAAAGTCACTGAGCTCTTCAGTAAGGCCATTCTACTCCCAATGTTTGTCTATGGAGACTGCATGGCTGTGTGCTTGATTTTATACACCTGTCACATAGGGTGTGGCTGAAATAGCCGAATCCACTAATTTGAACATTTTTGTATATATATTGTGAATAAATCTAGAGCGACAGTTTGGATTTCTTTCTCTATGTCAGCTTCCAGCTGTAGGCTATATTCATTCTCTCGTTTACTTCCTAAACTCAGGGATCGATGTCATTTCAGAGGGATTGGCCTGGTTCCCAATTGTATGCCACACTACAGGCTTAACCAAGAGAAACGACTCCATTCAAAATAAACATTATGCAGGGAGAGAAAGAGGTAGTAGTAGTAGAAATACGAGTTAAAAGCTTTACCCTATTGCCTTAGTACATGGATGACCCCTGTCACACCGTAAGTAAAGGCACCAGTCATATTGCGTAACAGAGTTGCTGGTTCCATGACATCCATTGGCCGTCAGGCCTTTATTGATCCTGTGCCCGGTCACAAAGCAAAATGAACACAGCCCACTAATATAATTCCTATCTGCTGGCTCTGTGATGTCTCTGTACAGAACATACAGTAGACTTGTTGTCTATGGTAGGACTGGCAGGGCATACAGTGAACCTGAGGGTGTGTGAGTAAGAGAGAGGTTCTAATGTCACCATCTTCTGTACCTCCCCTTCTCTCTCTCTCTACTTGGTGATGGAGCATGCTCTATGCTGTAGTGTATGTCCCGCTAACGTGTGGTTCTGTTACAATGGAAGTGCTCACCAAGTAGAGGGACTGTCAGTGTCTTGACTCTGAATGTGAGGTCAACAGCAAAAACCGCGGAGGCAAAAAGAGACACAGCCCCTTCTCTTTCGGGGCGTTGCTGTAAATGAGAACGTGTTCTCAGTCAACTTACCTGGAAAATAAGGGTTCAATAAAACAAAAAGCTCCCTACACCCCTATGGTGTTGTGTCATAAAGGAAGCACACACACACACGGCTGGCTTAACCCCTGTCTGGAGTTCTGCTCTCTGCCTCCCCATCGCCTTGGTAACACATTGCTTAGCAACAGGGGGGGGCTGGTAAATTCCACTTCTCTGTGTGTGATGGGCCGTCCACGGGTTTCATTAGGCCAACCTGAGCCTTCACAGGCCTGAATGAGAACACAGAAACACGCACCTCCTGGATGAACCATAATACAGATTCATGATAGCTCTGAACGAGAGAAGGTGTGTGTGTGTGTGTGTTGCGTGTGCGTGTGCGTGCGCGTGTGTGTGTGTGTGTGTGTGTGTGTGTGTGTGTGTGTGTGTGTGTGTGTGTGCGTGCGAGCGTGCGTGTGCGTGCGTGCAGCCAGGCTCTACAAACTCCTATTTCACAGTCTACCATTAAACCTCTGCAAACAAAGCCTTTAGATAGAGAAATACAGGGAGAGAGATGGATGGAGGATTCATCAGTGCCCCAGTCTTCCCCCTGAGGGTCATGATGACATCATGCATCCCCATTCTCCTCAGAGTTCAACTACTACTATCACCTTCACATCCCTAGGACCACAGGAGGTCGGTGGCACCTTAATTGTGGAGGACGGGCTCGTGTAATGGCTGGAGTGGAGTAGGTGGAATGGTATCAACAACAAACACCGTGGTTGCTACGTGGTGGATGCCGTTCCATCCACTCCGTCCCAGACATTATTATGAGTCGTCCTCCCTCAGCAGCCTCCACTGCTAAGGACACACACACCATAAACACACACGCGCGCACACACATTTTTCACACTAACGTGCTTCAATTCTGTCTCTGCTGGCATTTAACACCACCAGTCACAGTGTAGAGAATTAAAACTTCACACCAACCACAACAGAAGCACTTTCCCAATACACACATCACCCCTAGGTGGGGCTGTTACCTACACACATCTACCCCTAGGTGGGATTCTTACCTACACAGGCTTGACTTCTATACAGCATATCGACCACAGGAGAATGACTCA
>NC_036840.1:34541794-34543220 GCF_002910315.2 Salvelinus sp. IW2-2015
TTAAAGATACAATGTGTTATGTATGGAAGGATGCAGGAGGCTTTAATTGCTGGTTGTTTTAGATGTAGAATGTGTTAGGAGAGAGGGTATGATCTTGCTAGGGAGGCTCAATATGGTGGGTTAGAGGGCCCCATCTTATGCGCTTTGAAATAAGGAGTGAGTCGCTCTCTGGCCCAAGGACGCAGCGCACCTTGTATTGTTCAGATAGTCATTGATGATGATTAGAATAGAAGCCATAGGATATTACAACATGTTGAAGGGAGCATATGACCCCAGGTATCGTCCAAACGCGTAGCATACGAGGATTTAACCAGTAAAAAGAGCTGCGGCGATGTTTGCATCGTTCGAGACTTGTGAGTGACTAGATATAAACCTGCTCTCAGTAATCGATGACTGTTGAAAGACAGTCACCGGAAATTAGTTCTGTGTATTCCTCAGTAATGTGAATCTGGTGCTACGAGTTCAGGTTGAAGAAGTATCCTGGCTCTTCAGTAATTGAGTTCAATGTTGAAGACAGTATCCTGGCCACTAGTACATCTGCTGTATGGAGAAGAGCAGATGATTATGACAAGAAGAGTGAAATGGACAGTATCCAGCCTAGGTCTCCGTCATAGTAACTTGTGATTGTTTTCCATGTGAAGCGAAAGTGAATCCCAGGATACTGTCCTTCAACAATGCAACATCGCATAACATCTGAGTCTCAAGGTACATCAGGATAGGCCGTGTACTGCTAGCACGCATTTGCACAACATCGCAGAAGTATATCTCTGGCTCTGAAGGTAATGAGGATGTGATTCGCTTTGAAGAATACTGTCTTACAGATACAATTGCACACATGGCTCAACCATCAGTACATTGTGGATTTGGTTAGGCATGTTTGGAAAGAGACCCACGAGGAATAATTACTCGGTGCTCTTTCCACAGTTCATTATGTGGCAATGATCACATGTCTGACAGATGACAACGTCTATCCTGGCGCTCGAGAGATAGCCAGGATACAACTTCTTCACATCAACAGTTTACTGAGAGCCAGGATACTGTCTTCAACATGCAACTCACACTACTGAGAGCCAGGATACTGTCTTCAACATGCAACATCGCATTACTGAGAGCCAGGATACTGTCTTCAACATGCAACATCGCATTACTGAGCGCAGGATACTGTCTTCAACATGGAACAATCAATTACTGGAGAGCCAGGATACTGTCTTCAACATGCAACATCACATTACTGAGAGCCAGGATACTGTCTTCAACATCACATTACGAGAGCCAGGATACTGTCTTCAACATGCAACATCGCATTACTGAGAGCCAGGATACTGACTGTCTTCAACATGGAACATCACATTACTGAGAGCCAGGATACTGTCTCAACATGCAACATCGCATTACTGAGAGCCAGGATACACTGTCTTCCACATGG
>NC_036840.1:34543245-34548650 GCF_002910315.2 Salvelinus sp. IW2-2015
ATTTTTTTGAAGTACCACAGCTGTGGGCTATAGCTGTCTTGAAGGACCAGCGCTGTGGGCTATAGACTGTTCTTGAAGGACCAGCTGTGGGCTATAGACTGTCTTGAAGGACCAGCTGTAGGCTATAGACTGTCTTGAAGTACCAGCTGTGGCTATAGACTATCTTGAAGACCAGCTGTGGGCTATATACTGTCTTGAAGGACCAGCTGTGGGCTATAGACTGTTCTTGAAGGACCAGCTGTGGGCTATAGACTGTCTTGAAGGACCAGCTGTGGGCTATAGACTAGTTTTGAAGGACCAGCTGTGGGCTATAGACTGTCTTGAAGGACCAGCTGTGGGCTATAGACTGTCTTGAAGGACCAGCTGTGGGCTATAGACTGTCTTGAAGGGACCAGCTGTGGGCTATAGACTGTCTTGAAGGACCAGCTGTGGGCTATAGACTGTCTTGAAGGAACAGCTATGGGCTGTAGACTAGTTCTTGAAGGCCAGCTGTGGGCTATAGACTGTCTTGAAGGACCAGCTGTGGGCTATAGACTAGTTCTTGAAGGACCAGCTGTGGGCTTAGACAGTTCTTGAAGGACCAGCTGGGCTATAGACTGTCTTGAATGACCAGCTGTGGGCTATAGACTGTCTTGAAGACCAGCTGTGGGCTATAGACTAGTTCTTGAAGGACCAGCTGTGGGCTATAGACTAGTTCTTGAAGGACCAGCTGTGGGCTATAGACTGTCTTTGAAGGACCAGCTGTGGGCTATAGACTGTCTTGAAGGACAGCTGTAGGCTATAGACTGGTCTGAAGTACCAGCTGTGGGCTATAGACTGTCTGAAGGACCAGCTGTGGCTATATACTGTCTTGAAGGACCAGCTGTGGGCTATAGACTAGTTCTTGAAGACCAGCTGTGGGCTATAGACTGTCTTGAAGGACCAGCTGTGGGCTATAGACTAGTTCTTGAAGGACCAGCTGTGGGCTATAGACTAGTTATTGAAGGACCAGCTGTGGGCTATAGACTGTCTTGAAGGACCAGCTGTGGGCTATAGACTGTCTTTGAAGGACCAGCTGTGGGCTATAGACTAGTTTCTTGAAGGACCAGCTGTGGGCTATAGACTGTCTTGAACGACCAGCTATGGGCTGTAGACTAGTTCTTGAAGGACCAGCTGTGGGCTATAGACTGTCTTGAAGGACCAGCTGTAGGCTATAGACTGTCTTGAAGGACCAGCTGTGGGCTATAGACTAGTTCTTGAAGGACCAGCTATGGGCTATAGACTAGTTCTTGAAGGACCAGCTGTGGGCTATAGACTGTCTTGAAGGACCAGCTCTAGGCTATAGACTGTCTTGAAGGACCAGCTGTGGGCTATAGACTGTCTTGAAGGACCAGCTGTGGGCTATAGACTAGTTTTGAAGGACCAGCTGTGGGCTATAGACTGTCTTGAAGGACCAGCTCTAGGCTATAGACTGTCTTGAAGGACCAGCTGTGGGCTATAGACTAGTTCTTGAAGGACCAGCTGTGGGCTATAGACTAGTTCTTGAAGGACCAGCTGTAGGTTACAGACTGTGGAGTGAAGGTGAAGGGCTGTGCTGCTCTGTGTGTGTCAGGGCAGCCAGATGGTGCACAGGCATAATTCACACACACACCACACACACGCCCTCCTCTCCCCTACTTTTATTTTAGTCTCACAAAAACTGATACCAATAGTGAAAAAAGACTCCGAAGTGAGTTGTGTTAATAAAACCATTGAAAGATGAAGAGATTTTGCTGAAATACTGGCCCTCCTCTGGGAGGCTTTTGGACAGAAGTGGGGATGGAGGGAGGAGGGAGGAGGGAGGAGGAGAGGGAGGAGGAGGAGGAGAGAGGAGGAGGAGGAGGAGGGAGAGGAGGAGGAGGGAGGAAGGGAGAGGAGGAGGAGGATGGTGGGTAATATGGTGGCTTACCCTCATTCCTTAAGGAGTGGTCAACATCACATTACTGAGAGCCAGGATACTGTCTTCAACATGCAACATCGCATTACTGAGAGCCAGGATATTGTCTTCAACATGGTAATACCATGGTAATCTAGACTATGCTCTAAAGGCCCCCTGGGGCAGGAGCTCCTATTCAGCACAAGTGCCTCGGCTGCAAGTCACCTAGAAATCTACATCTAAACACCAGAATAAAGCGGCACATACTCCATACATACATCATGTATTTATATACATATCCCGAGGACATGCAATGAAATGGGAGTGGTGCTTCTCCAATCCACATGCAACCACCCAGAAAGAGCTGTCATCCTTTTGGATTAAATCGGTGTAATATTGAATTGGTCACTAGGTGGCGCCATKGTATAGCAGCAGGAACTGTAGGAGGGAGAGGCTGTGTAAAAAAACATAAAAAACCCAGAATTTAACCACAACAAATTGCATTGGAAATGGTGAACGGTGTAGTGTTGTGTGGGTTGCAGAGCAGGCGATGTTCGCGCTCCTTAGTGAGTTGGTCAATGAGTAGGTSCTTGGTTCAAATGATGTGATTCCAAACAGGAAGGACTGGGTGAGAGAAGGGATCCTTCTATATATGTTTCAGATGGGACGTTAAAACGGGTGTGCTGGCACTACGTGGTCMCTAAAGATCCCATGGCACTTATTGTAAGAGTAGGGGTGTTAACYCCRGTGTCCTGGCTAAATTCACAATCTGGCCCTCATACCATCATGGTCACCTAATCATCCCCAGCTTCCAAWTGGCTCATTCATCCCTTCTGCTCTTCCCTGTAACTCTTYCCCAGGTCGTTTYTGTAAAAGAGAATATGTTCTMAGTCAAYTTACCTGGTAAAATAAGGGTAAAATAAGTAAATAAATGTACCGTCTGTGTGTGTTTTAAGAGGGTCAAATGGTGCTCTATTCTATTAGAATACAATGTGAAGTTGCCAGTGAACTGATCTAATCCCCATTGCTCTCTTTGCCAGCATTGCTTTCAGSACCATGGACAGGGCTTAACATTCAAATCCACACAGCATTTTACATTTAAGTGTGGGGTCATGTTCAAGTCAGTAGGATACAATACAAAACCCTGTCTGTGGTGCTGAAATGAACCTGCCAACATTCACTGTCGGAAAGGAGGGTCTTTACTGTCATATTTCATAACAAAAACCTAGATGAACGCTAGTTTATGTAAGATTTAGTAATGTTTTGATTCATGTTATGCTGCAGTAAATGTCTCTCTCTCTCTATATACAGTTGAGGTTGGAAGTTTACATACACTTAGGTTGGAGTCATTAAAACTTGTTTTCAACCACTCCACACATTTCTTGTTAACAAACTATAGTGCGAGACACAGTCATTTTTCCAAATATTGTTTACAGACAGATTATTTCACATATAATTCACTGTATCACAATTCCAGTGGGTCAGAAGTTCACATACATTAAGTTAACTGTGCCTTTAAACAGCTTGGAAAATTCCATGATGTCATGGCTTTAGAAGCTGCTAATTGACTTAATTTGAGTCAATTGGAGGTGTACCTGTGGATGTATTTCAAGGACTGCCTTCAAACTCCGTGCCTCTTTGCTTGACATCATGGGAAAATCAAGATAAATCAGCCAAGACCTCAGAAAAAAAATTGTAGACCTCCACAATCTGGTTCATCCTTGGGAGCAATTTCCAAATGCCTGAACGTACCACGTTCATCTGTACAAACAATAGTACGTAAGTACAAACACCATGGGACCACGCAGCCGTCATACCGCTCAGGAAGGAGACGAGGTCTGTCTTTTAGAGATGAACGTACTTTGGTGTGAAAACTGCAAATCACAAAGCCCTGACCTCAATCCGATAGAAAATTTGTGGGCAGAACTGAAAAAGTGTGTGTGAGCAAGGAGGCCTACAAACCTGACTCAGTTACACAAGCTCTGTCAGGAGGAATGGGCCAGAATTCACCCAGCTTGTGGAAGGCTACCCAAAACGTTTGACCCAAGTTTGACCCAACAATTTAAAGGTAGTGCTACCAAATGCTAACACATAGTGTCTGGAACACCAGGTAGTCCTCACACATCATGTGACTGACACAGGTAGTGCCCTCACAATCAGTACTGGAACACCAGGTGTCTCAACACATCATGTATGGAACACCAGTAGTCCCTCAACACATCATGTGCTGAAAACACCAGGGTAGTCTCAACACATGACACACAGAGAATAACGAATCTATTCTGGCATCAGCCGGTGTAGAAGGTCGTTAGACACCTGGCAACCAGAAGGCTGACAGCCAGGCTGATTGCAGCATCGTGTGCTCTGTGTGCCAGGGAGGATGCCCACGGGACGGATGCCAGGCAGGATGCGCTGTCCATGGCAGAGATGGGCCCTTTCTGAGCATAGATATAACGGGAGGGAGCAACTTTCATAGATGGCTGGTGAAGTCTTCTGACTCTTTGAATGGTGGTGCATTTGGTTGAGAGAATGGCCGCTTAAGATGGGTATTGCATCGTCCTTTAAATGTGTTAGCAACAGTGGTGTGTGGTGTAGATGCTGTGTGTAGATGCTGGTGGTTGGTGGGTAGATGCTGGTGTAGATGGTGGGGTTAAAATTGTGATGAGTGGTGTAATGCAGGTGGTGTAGATGGTGTGGTTGGTGTAATTGTGTGTGGTGGTGTAGATGGCTGTGGTCGGTGGTGGTGTTGTAGATGGTGTGTGATTGTTGGTGTAAATTGTGTGTGGTGTAGATGTGGTGTAGATTGTGTGGCAGTTGTAGATGGTGGTGTAGATGGTGGTCGGTGTAGTGGTGTGTGATTGTGATGATGATGGTGGTGTAGATGGTGGTGTGGGAAGAAGGTGTGGTTGGTGTAGATGGTGTGTAGATGGTGGTGTGTAGTGTACTGGTGTGGTGAAGAAGGTGTGGTGTGTAGATGTGTGTGGGTAGATGTACTGTGGTGGTGGTGTAGAATGGTGGTGGTGGTTGTAGTGGTGGTGATGGTGAAGATGATGGAGTAGATGGTGGTGTGTATGAAGGTGGGTTGTAGATGGTGGTGGAGATGGTGGTGGTGTAGATAAGTGGTGGGAGAAGATGGTGGTTGATGGTGTCTGAAAATGGTGGTGGTGAAGATGGTGGTGGGTGTTGAAGAGTGTGGTGTAGATGGGGTGTAGATGGTGTTGGTGGTGAAGACGGTGGGTGGTGGTGTGAATGGTGGTGGTGGTGTAGTGGTGGTGTGTAGATGTGGTGGTGTGGTGTAGATTTGTGGTTGTGTAGACTGTGGTGTTTGTAATGTGGTGTAGATGGGTGGACTTGTGGTGTGTGTAGATGGTGGGTGGCGTGTAGATGGTGGTGGTGGTAGATGGTGGTGGTGTGACGAAGGGGTTGTGGGTAGAGGTGAGTGGAGTGGTGGTGGTGTAAGAAGATGTAGATGGTGGTGTAGAGATAGTGTGGTGAGTGGTAAACGGTGGTG
>NC_036840.1:34548802-34576310 GCF_002910315.2 Salvelinus sp. IW2-2015
ACACACACACACACACACACACACACACACACCACACACACACACACCACACACACACACACACACACACACACACACGTCAGACTCCTCTGTTACTGAACACAACACTTCTTTACCTAGAGCCATGAAACCAATAAAGCAGTGTATAAATTGTACGAAAAGTATGAAATGACCTGCATTACAATTCCCCAGCCAAACAGGAAAATAGTCATATATTTTAAATGGTGTGTGTGGTGAGTTTAAAACTAAACGAGGCATTATTATTTCATGCGTATGTACTGTACAGTTACATGTGTTTGCCCATTTAGTCATGTGCCACACTATGTAGTTGTGTTCATCAAATGTTTGTAATGTGTCCACATGCTTGATGACATGTTAGTATAGAGTCATGTAAGTGTGTGTTGGCTGGAGAGGTGACACAGCAACTGGTGATGGCATAATGTGTCTGACCCTACCAGACAGCCCAGCTGGACCTAGCTACACGTACTGGCATCAACTCAACCTCCTACACACTCACACCCAACCAGTGTTGGGGAAGCTACTCTGAAAATATAGTTTACCAAGCTACCGATTACTTCACACTGGAAGAAGTTGAGCTACACTAAAGCTACCCTTAAGAAAAAATATAGTGAACTTAACTAAAGTTACTCCAAATGACTTTGTGGAAAAATTTCATATCTACAGTGAATCTGACATTTCGTAAATTCAAATTGCAAGAACAGATCACTTTGGAGTCAGATGTTAACTGAATGTTTATTTAGTCATTGAACACAAAACATATTTTCAAGGAGAATTAGGCAGTCTGATGGCGAAACATAAAGGAAATATTTTTTGGAAAAAAACAGTAGTGTGTAGTTTCAGTAGTTAGCTACATCGCTACATGGTAAAACAAATAGTGTGTAGTTCCAGTAGTTAGCTACATCGCTACATGGTAAAACAGTAGTGTGTAGTTCCAGTAGTTAACTACATCGCTACATGGTAAAACAATAGTGTGTAGTTCCAGTAGTTAGCTACATCGCTTACATGGTAAAACAGTAGTGTGTAGTTCCAGTAGTTAGCTACATCGCTACATGGTAAAACATAGTGTGTAGTTCAGTAGTTAGCTACATCGCTACATGGTAAAAACAGTAGTGTGTAGTTCCAGTAGTTAGTTACAGGGCTACATGGTTAAAACAGTAGTGTGTAGTTCCAGTAGTTAGCTACATCGCTACATGGTAAAATATAGTGTGTAGTTCCAGACACACCCTCCTCAACCCTATTCAGTCTCATTGTAGTCAACACCCTCACCCTATTCAGTCTCTTGTATTCAACACCTTCTTACCCTATTCAGTCTCATTGTATTCAGTGAAAGCCATGTGATAACCAGTCTTGTGTCTCCTTTTCAGCTGAGAAGCAGGGGCACCGATATCTACATTAATGGCAATAATGTCATGGACCATCGAACAAGACCGACTAAAGGAGGAGAGGACAGAAAGGAGATAGAGAGAAAGGAGAGGAGAGAGGGGGAGAAGTTCATCAAGCAGAGAGGGGGAATCATAATTATCATTACAATCATGGGAATGTCAAAAAGCCCTTATTAGAACGGCTGCACTCTCACACCATTCAGAGAATATACCTCTGTATTTCACCACCATAACGCACCATCTAAATACAGAAAGACTGGAACAAGTAGAGGACATCAACTGATGTATGAGTACAATCCATTGATATAAGATCTGTGATTTCTCTTCCATAGCCAACTACGTCCTCCTACATTAGAATCATCTCAGCAACTGTAGTACGCGTCTGAGCACTTCAAAAGCCACTGTTAGGAACAGAACAGTGATGCAATATTCATTCTCACAAAGGAGAATCCATCTGGGTAGCACCGATTGTAGCGTTCATGGCATGTTGTCCTTTGTAGCTCACGCTGGTAGGGCATGGCACCTGTAACGCCAGGGTAGTGAATTCATTTCACCCACGTGCAAAATGTATGCAAGCATGACTGTAAATCGCTTTGGATAAAAGTGTCGCTAAATGGCATACAGTTGAAGTCGGAAGTGTACATACCCTTTGCAAATAAATTTAAACTCAGTTTTTCACAATTCCTGACATTTAATCCTAGTAAAAATTCTCTGTCTTAGGTCAGTTAGGATCACCACTTTATTTTAAGAATGTGAAAATGTCAGAATAATACGTAGAGAGAATGATTTATTTTCAAGTTTTTTATTTCGTTCATCACATTCTCAGTGGGTTAGAAGTTTTACATTACATTCAATTGAGGGACTACCTGGTGTTCCAGTACATGATGTGTTGAGGGACTACCTGGTGTTCCAGTACATGATGTGTTTACCTTATTGACTGGGATGTCCTGTGGTGCTCAGTGTGACACAACTGGGTCAGGATATAGAGCGAGTCTGTGTGTTTGTGTGTGTGTGTCTTTTTTTCTGTTTCTACCCTAACACACAGTGTCCATCGACAGATTAATGACTGTTCTGCTGTGTCTAAGGAGATTGATGCAGCAGTATTGGAAAATAACACCTGCTCACATATCAAGTCATTACTGTGAACACTGTGTGAGCTATTGTGAACCACACCTTATTTTAAGCCTGCGTTGCCTTGGCCACTCTCMTGGTGTGAAGCATTACCATACTGAGTGTGTGGTTGTCCAATTGATAAAGCCAAAATAACAAAGAGAACAGCAACATACATTGATAGGCTAACCACCCAGTAGAATACTCTACACCAGACAATACACTCTGCATGGCAGAACAAACCTTTAGGCTACTTTGTTCTACGTTCTAACCAGCATCAATCCGGTTGTCAGATCTAGACACCTTTTACCTGCTGGGGAGATCTGCTGCGTGTTGTTTTTGTGTTTGTATTTGGCTGTMCCCCTCTGTAGGCTACTGTTGTTATTCACTGGAGTCACAGCAGATTAGGATGACTGGGATCTTCGGTCTGCGCTCTCTGATGTGGTGAACACTAGTCCTAAAAAATATTTGTATATCGAATTTTTTGGGGTTGGGGAACAACCGCCAAGTGCTCTGCGTAAACAATTGACCTCATGTCAGTTTGGTCAAGATGGAAACAGACTAGGGTTTGTCCTAATGTCCACACTAGCATATCACTGAGTATGAACTATGAAGCAATAAGCATGCATTCTAAGTAGTGTGCTAGTATGGACATTGGAACTTGTCTGTTTGGAGCACTTCAAACTCACAGGAGTTGAGGGGGATAGACCAGGGCTGTCAAACGTATATTCCCCACAGGCCGCATTCGGGTCTTTAAGCAATGTATGGAAGGGCCGAGGTATGGAGGGTCGGGTATGGAGGGCCGAGGTATGGAGGGTCGAGATATGGAGGGCCGAGGTATGGAGGGCCGAGGTATGGAGGGCCGAGGTATGGTGGGCCGAGGTATGGAGGGCCGAGGTATGGAGGGTCGAGATATGGAGGGCCGAGGGATGGAGGGCCGAGGTATGGAGGGCCGAGGTATGGAGGCCGAGGTATGGAGGGCCGAGGTATGGCGGACCGAGGTATGGAGGGCCGAGATATGGAGGGCCGAGGTATGGAGGGCCGAGGTATGGAGGACCGAGGTATGGAGGACCGAGGTATGGAGGGCCGAGGTATGGAGGGCCGAGGTATGGAGGACCGAGGTATGGAGGACCGAGGTATGGAGGGCCGAGGTATGGGGGCCGAGGTATGGAGGACCGAGGTATGGAGGACCGAGGTATGGAGGGCCGAGGTATGGAGGGCCGAGGTATGGTGGGCCGAGGTATGGAGGACCGAGGTATGGAGGACCGAGGTATGGAGGGCCGAGGTATGGAGGGCCGAGGTATGGAGGGCCGAGGTATGGAGGACGCGAGGTATGGAGGACCGAGGTATGGAGGGCCGAGGTATGGAGGGCGAGGTATGGGACCGAGTATGGAGGACCGAGGTATGGAGGGCCGAGGTATGGAGGGCCGAGGTATGGTGGGCCGAGGTATGGAGGGCAGACTGAAAATGCATCTGTCGCTTTTACAGTTTTTGATGCTCCCTGACTGTGTAGGCTTTAGTTTTGACGACTGTTATTCAAGCTGGACACAGTGTGAAGACTATAAATGACTGTTATCAAGCTGGACACAGTGAAGAGACTATAAATGACTGTTATCAAGCTGGCAACAGTGAAGAGACTATAAATGACTGTTATCAGCTGGACACAGTGAAGAGACTATAGATGATGTTATCAGGCTGGACACGTGAGAGACTTAAATGACTGTTTCAGGCTGGACACAGTGAAGAGACTATAAATGACTGTTATCAGGCTGGACACAGTGAAGGCTATAAATGACTGTTTCAAGCTGTCCACAGTGAAGAGACTAAAATGACTGTAATCAGCTGGACACAGTGAAGAGACTATAAATGACTGTTATCAAGCTGGACACAGTGAAGAGACTATAATGACTGTTATCAAACTGGACACAGTGAAGAGACTATAAATGACTGTAATCAAGCTGGACACAGTGAAGAGACTATAAATGACTGTTATCAAGCTGGCACAGTGAAGAGACTATAATGACTGTTATCAACTGGACACAGTGAAGAGACTATAAATGACTGTTATCAAGCTGGACACAGTGAAGAGACTATAAATGACTGTTATCAGGCTGGACACAGTGAAGAGACTATAAATGACTGTTATCAGCTGTACACAGTGAAGAGACTGTAAATGACTGTTATCAGGCTGGACACAGTGAAGAGACTATAAATGACTGTAATCAAGCTGGACACAGTGAAGAGACTATAATGAGACTGTTATCAAGCTGGCCACAGTGAAGAGACTATAAATGACTGTTATCAAACTGGACACAGTGAAGAGATATAATGACTGTAATCAAGCTGGACACAGTGAAGAGACTATAAATGACTGTTATCAAGCTGGACACAGTGAGAGACTATAATGACTGTATCAAACTGGCACAGTGAAGAGACTATAAATGACTGTTATCAAGCTGGACACAGTGAAGAGACTATAAATGACTGTTATCAGGCTGGACACAGTGAAGAACTATAAATGACTGTTATCAAGCTGTACACGTGAAGAGACTGTAAATGACTGTTATCAGGCTGGACACAGTGAAGAGACTATACATGACTGTAATCAGCTGGACACAGTGAAGAGACTATAAATGACTGTTATCAAGCTGGACACAGTGAAGAGACTATAGATGACTGTTTATCAAGCTGGACACAGTGAAGAGACTATAAATGACTGTTATCAAGCTGTACACAGTGAATAGACTATAAATGACTGTAATCAAGCTGTACACAGTGAAGAGACTATAAATACAGTACATCTACTACTTTGCATTATGAGCATCACACACACAGACACACACACATTATTTCTGAGTACAGTAGACCAAGTTTATCCGGCAGTGGCCTAGCACTTTTGCGTGTGAATAGGAGACAAAATATGAATACATAGCATCAGATCAATATTCCTGTGGCCTTTCCGTGTCAGGAGAGGGAGAGGAGGATCAGAGGAGAGGAGGGCAGCAGGAGTCTCCCAATGATCAACTCTCACTGGGAGACCCCCCCCCCACCCCTCTGTCCCTCTCATTCTCTCTGTCTTTCTCTCTCTCTCTCTCTCTTTCTCTCCCCTCCCCACATAAACACGTCCTTCGGGATATGAATGGTTTCATGCATCACCAGTCTCTAAGCAGACTGTCACCTCTCAGTGTAATATCTTTATAGGGCTTTGTCTCCATCTCTGTTGCCAACTAGTACAAAGACCAGATGTTGTCATTGTGAGAGCGATGTCTGTCATTTCATTCATGAAACTATGTGTCCAGACTCAACTCCTGAACCGGAGATCAGTCAATGTGTGTTTGTGTGTTTGTTTGTGGCTGTGTCTGCGTGTGTGTGTGTCTGTCTGTCCCATTCACAGTAAGCTTAACTAGCTGGCTGTTGTCAATTTGGTTGGCTGTGAGTGACGTCCGTCCTACCGTAATGCCCCTTCATCACCTCTCTGACCTGTACTGGCAGCAGTGTGACAAACCCAGTGCTTTATCTCTTAGTCTGGTGCAGGCAGTGGCGACCCGTGACATTTTTACCTAATATAAATGAATMTTTTTTGCATGTTATATTCTATATTTTTTCCCATGTTATTTTTACATTAATACGTGTCAGATATCAGTTTGCAAACATATATATATATWTTTTTTTACAAATCATTGAGTTAATAAAGCCGCATACAAATATGGTTTCTTTTTTGTTTTCTGGAGTAAGGCAGCTCCAAACTGCAGGTGTTTCAGCCWARCTCAGTGCTTTCTGTGGTGGTGGGGCAGCCAGTGGAAAAAATATGGAGAGTAGGGGTTGGTAGTGTTCTCTAGTTGCGCCGTGATTGGCTCAGTGTTCTGTCACTCATGGGGACACTACGTCACCGCCAAATCTAAGGGTAGAGCTCGAAAATTCAAGCCCCTTGGGTTCTGCCATAGAGTTACATTAGAAGTGCCCATCCAAGAACGCTCAAGGTCATTGGCAGCAGACAAAATTATGTCAAATCATGTAGTATCTACAGTAGCTTTGATTGGACTGATCATACTTTCAAAATCTTAGCTAGCAGTCATCATCATAAATCAAGTTGACAATATACTGGCAAATCCTTTTAATCATTTTCATATGAAGAGAAATAATGAAGAGAAATTAAAGATATAACGTATCTGTGCTCCTCGGCCATTGGACATAAACATTACATAACAAGTTGTACATCTCAAATTCAACAATGGTCTGGAAGGAATCAGTGGCTGACTGCAAGCATTGCAAAGCAATCATTAGCCTGCCATTCAGTGCAGTGGCTGTGTGGTCCAAGTCTGGGTTTAAGGGTCTCTTTTCCAAGCTTAAAATGATAAACATTCAACATTGGCCATGCTGTCAATCCAACATGATTTCTGCCACGAACAAAACAACTGTTAACTCGGAACTGGGAAATCTGACTTCAGTGAGTTCAAGACAACTGGGAACTCGGGAAAAAATTAGCTCCGACTGGGAAAATACGTTTTGAAAGGTCATCCAACTCGGAATTGTAAGTCTGGAACTCGGACCTCTTTCTAGAACTACGACTTGAAGATCACTGACGTCCTCATGATTCAACCTTGTTTTTTTTCGATTTCCCAGTTGTCTTGAAAGCAACATAAATCCAGAGAATGCCAAACTTTGATGACAAAGCCCACGAAGGACCGCCGCGCCACCTTCCTGTTCAAGTGAGTCCAAAAATGTATTGTATGCTGCAGTATACATTTTGTAATATGACGGGGATATATGTATACTGTAGCTAAGAAAGTAATACTAAGTGTATGTTGCGTAGTAAGGTGTTAGTAGTCCATGTGCCTCACCCTAATAATTTGGTCTATTTTCACCTCTTAATTTCGTCTACTGTTCTGACTTGGTGGTGCACATGTAGCCTATAACCTGTTTTAGAGAAATGTAATCATTGAATATTGTAATAGCTTTCATTGTCTGCTTATATGCCCCCTTTATTTATCCTACGGTTCTGACTTGATGTACAGTTACAGAACACTGTAACAACAGCCCATGTTCTGAATTCTGTCGCTGTACATTTAAAAAGTGGTGAACAAATAGTTATATTGACTACGTCTGTCCTAGCGCGCTCATTAATGTCTTAATGGAAATTACGGATTGCCTCTTATCYGCTTGTCGTCACATTATGCCATAGTTTGTACATCTCAATTGTCAGAAGAAACCACATTTGTTTAAGTAAGTCAGCCAAATCAGCGGTGTTTTTTTTAAAGGCAGTAAATGAGGCTGAATGAATTGTTTCGCTGCCAGACAAGGCTCAGCTGATAGCCAGGTGTAGCAGTGGTAAGGTGTTGAGACTCTGCTGTTGGGACTCTGCTGTTGGGACTCTGCTTTTGGGACTCTGCTGTTGGGACTCTGCTGTTGGGACAGCTTTCTGTAGCCCCTAACAGTTAGTGGGCACCGTTTGTCACCGTTATAGTGCAATTCATGTATGGTTTAGTGTTGTGTTGTGTTGTGTAGTGGCTTTGCTGGCATGSATCCCYATTTTTGTTTGCCCCACCAMTATTGACATGCTAAAATCGCCACGSGGTGCAGGACAGAAGATGTGTGTTGTAATTGAATCACTGAGGGCTTAACCAAAGTAAACACTACCCTGTCCAACAGGGGGAAGGGAAAAAAATAGAGATTCAGTGAAAAACATCCTGTCTCCCATCTGTGTGTTTTGGCCAGGAGGCCCGGTCCTCTCTCACCATGCTAGTGTAGCTATGTATTCAGATTCAGAAATGTTCATATCCTCGAAGAGGCAATTCATCTTGCAGCAGTCATAAAACATATAACATCTAAAAAAAAATACAAAAATACCAAAGGATATTTACAAATAATTAGGCAGGTTAWGTGCAAGTCCATAGTGCAAGTGCAGTTAGTCCAACATTTGTTAAGATGCAGAATTGCATTCGGAATAAAAGTCTTGGCCCTATTTTTTTTATACCTTAGGTAGTCTGTACCTGCGTCCAGAGGGAAGGAGCTGGAATTCAGAGTGGAGTGGATGGGAAGAGTCAACCGCTATTTTATTGGCCTTATAGAGGGCAGTTCTTGCTGTTGCTGCCCCATGATTTTTCCACAAGTCCTGACTATCTTGCCCAACCTATTTTTCTGTGCAACCTTGATATTCCCAAACCAGCAGGTCAAGCAGTAGGACAGAAGGCTCTCAATGAATGATTTATMAAAGAGAACCATGGTGGTTAGATCAACATTAAAAAAGTGCMGTTTTCGTAGGAAATACAGTCTCTGTTGGCTTTTCTTAAAAATAGTGKCAGTACACTGATCCCAGGACAGCTTGTTGTCAATTACTAGCCCAAGGTGTTTGTTCTCCTCCACTATTTCTACCTTTTATCAGTGATGGTGTGTACATGGTAGTGTTCCTTCGAAAATCAATCACCATGCCCTTTGTTTTTGATGTATTTAATATTAGATGGGATGACGACACCAGACAAATCATTCAGACCCGGTCCGTGCTCCATCTCATCCCCTTTGAGAAGACTGACCAAAGCAATATCGTCAGCGTATTTGATCAGGTGGCGCTCTGGGAACCGGCTCCTGCAGCTGTCTGTATACAGCATGTATAGTACTGGTGAAAGAACGCTGCCCTGKGGGGTTCCTACTGAAGTAGTGCGCACCTCAGAGAGTGTGTTGCCAACTCGTACCTGCTGAGACCTATCAGTTAGGAAGTTGGKGATCCATGTGATAAGCATAGCATCAAGTCCGAAGTTTCCYCTCAGTCTGTCCGCGAGGACCAACGRATTGTGTTAAATGCTGAGGAGAAATCTGCAAACATGGTACACACATGAGTTTTACTGCCCTCCATATGCATGAACACCAGATGTGAGAGCGAGAGTATGGCATCATCAGTCCCTCTCTCTGTAAAAGGCTGAATGCAAGTTGGAGGGGGTCAAKAAGGTGTCAGGTGGTGTTGATTATGTATGCCTTGATGATCTTTTCAAGAGATTTGTGTGGAAAGGGAAAAGGTAGTCAATGCTAGGAAATTAYGGTTATTTCTAGCCAAATAGCTGATGACAGTGACAGGAAGTGACAGGAAGTCAGTGGTCATAAGCTGACATCAGTTGGCATGACATCAGTTGTTTCGGTCATTTCTGGGAGCTGCTATCACCTTTTTTTTTATATACTACAAGCAATCCATTTTTACTTACTTTCTGAGATTATATTCCATTCCACCCCTTTTGTGTGTTCTTACCCAGTTGTGCGATGGGCCAAGTTGAGGTACTTTGAGTGGACACATCCAGTGTTAATCCTCACAGTTTGAGTTTACACGTTCCCTCCCTGCATCAGTGTACTATGGTCACCCAGTGACAGTGCACTGCAGAGCAGCACTGATGCACTCTATCTCACTGTGTACTAATAACACACAGGAGTGAGGTTACACTATTTTTATTTTATTTTATTTCACCTTTATTTAACCAGGTAGGCTAGTTGAGAACAAGTTCTCATTTGCAACTGCGACCTGGCCAAGATACTAAAAGTTCTCCCTGACATAGAGGTGCAGGTTTCTCATAAATGTTGAGGATTTTTAGTGGTTGTTGTTTCCGCGGGTCACACAAAGCTAAATTAGCATGACACGAGCGGAATTAAATGTAAAAGACTGTGAGAATAAAAAGTTTGCTATACGCTCMGTGCTCCTTTGACATTTCACAGAGATACTCTTGTTTTTGTGAGAAATCTTCGAAAAAGAGAACGAATTGTAGATTAATATGAAAAAATGTATACTAATATATGAAAATACTACATGTCATGTCTCAAAATCGTCATCTATCTTACATTTATATTATTTTATATCCTGCGGTTTCAAGAAGAAAGATGACAAGTTCTACGGGAAACTGAGCCTGTCAGGTAGCCAGTAGCCTTCATTCYTGCACAGAATCCAGCCTAGCTGACGGCGATGCAATATTCCTGATTTTTTTACCCCAAAAATTCTCTGGCCTCCTTCGATTTAGTCACCCTACAAGTGTAAAAATATATTATTATGATAATCCAAATACGGTGTCACGTGACAAATAAACTTTGRTTTGATTTGATAGAGACATGAGGTTTGGACCATTGGTTTTCTTAGAGGATTATCTACACAGTTAACATATTTTACCCATTGGTCAAAATACGTGTTTTTGATTGCACACCCTATCCTATATGTTTATGGATTATGGGACCGATACACGTTTTGTGGCCGGATTCAAGAGAACCAGGGATGGGGACACCACTGCTGTGCTTACCTCAGCAAAATGCACCTGTGCTGGGGTAAGGACAGGGAGATGGGAGATGTCCTTGGTAAAAGCTGTGCTGATGAATAATTGAACAGTGTGTCTGTCCTCAGACGGCGACACAGCAACACAGACTACAATCTTCTTTGATGCATCACTAAGTGAGTGGTGGTAAATCCAAGGACAAGGTTCTGGCCACCTCTGTATATGATGGTACATAGAGTAAACACAGTCACACCCACATACGACCTTCGAGCAGACAAACATAAACTGTAACCATTTTCCCCTTATCCCCTAATATATCACTTTATCTGCATGAATTTGGTTTACAGGGTGCCTCACTTGGCAGCAGCGAGGGTAGCCATTTGATTAGATGTTCAGGAGTCTTATGGCTTGGGGGTAGAAGCTGTTTAGAAGCCTCTTGGACCTAGACTTGGCGCTCCAGTACCTCTTGCTGTGCGGTAGCAGAGAGAACAGTCTATGACTAGGGTGGCTGGAGTCTTTGACCATTTTTTGGGTCTTCCTCTAAACACGCCTGGTATAGAATCGTGGATGGCAGGAAGCTTTGCCCCAGTGATGTACTGGGCCGTACACACTACCCTCTGTAGTGCCTTGCGGTCGAAGGCCGAGCAGTTGCCATACCAGGCAGTGATGCAACCCGTCAGGATGCTCTCGATGGTGCAGCTGTAGAACATTTTGAGGATCTGAGGACAAATGCAAAATCTTTTCAGTCTCCTGAGGGGGAATAGGTTTTGTTGTGCCCTCTTCACGACTGTCTTGTTGTGCTTGGACCATGTTAGTTTGTTGGTGATGTGGACGCCAAGCAACTTGAAGCTCTCAACCTGCTCCACTTCAGCCCYGTCGTCGATTAGAATGGGGGCGTGCTCGGTCCTCCTAATGTTCATCTACTCATGCACATTCACTTACAGTAACATTGGTTATTACTGAAGACTGAGGTATGATATCAGTGGTGGCTGGTGGCACTTTAAATGGGGAGGACAGACTGATAGTAATGGCTGGAATGGACTGAATGGAATGGTTTAAACACATCAAACACGTGGATGAGTTTGATACCATTCCATTCAGTCCATTCCATCCATTATTACGAGCCGTCCTCCCCTCACCAGCCTCCTGTGTATGATATGTATGCTTATACAAGACAAAGGCTCTGCAAATATTGTACATTTTGGGTGTTCGGCTAAAATRGCTAGAACTGATAGAGCGAGAGGGATATAATTTATCGAAGCCACATTCTCTCTCTACACTCTGCCTCCCACCTTCATGCCATCTCCTTCCTCCTCCATTTAAACTCCTGTGGATTAGTGTACAGTATGTGGATGTACCCTATGTAGTGCAAAGTGTGTCTGCTGGCATTTCAAACACTGCAGCTACAGTAAACCGTAAAGAGGTTGGACATCGGTTTTCTCTCTGAACTAGTGGAATGTACTGTTATATTTGATTTTACTTGTTTGACAGCTTAGATGACATGATTCATGTGTATTTGAACTTGTTTGACAGCTTAGATGACATGATTCATGTGTATTTGAACTTGTTTGACAGCNACATGATTCATGTGTATTTGAACTTGTTTGACAGCTTAGATGACATGATTCATGTGTATTTGGTGAGTTTTACATACAGTATTAGAATTCTCTGTATTTTCATCACTGTGAGTTTGTCATCGTTGTCAAATTCTACGAAAAACTGATTTAAAAAATCTAGAATTTATTTAGTCGTAGTAATCAGTTTTCTGTCTAGATGTGGTTTGACTACTGGTTTATGGTTCTACTGTATACTCTGTTTGGCTCTTAACTGGGATTGGGGAAATCCAGAATTACAGTCTAATTTATTTACAGTCTAAATGACCATGGTAACCCAAGGGGAATCATGTAGAGTATATCACAGACGAAGATGATTGTATTGTCATTTTGAAATCTGAATCTGACTTCTACAGAGTCTTCTACAGAGTGGACATGCATTCATTTTTAGATGATAACAATGCCAACACACCACCATTTTGCATGCCTCGTTACATTCTAGCTCATTTAGTTCAGTGTTAGGATCTTCCAAACGAGCTGAACTACCAAATATTCCTCCACTTCCTCATCCTCATTTAGTGACAATTCCAAATAAATCACTGTGACAAGTTGCTTTGCCAGATGTGAGTCTTGGGCAAGTCGGTTCATATCATTCCGATGATCACAAGACCTACAAACAGTACCAAGTATGGTATCTCTGGATGTTGGGGCATAACTTAMAAATCTGTACTTTGGACTTCCCAATTTTGCCTGTGAAGTCCCTCCCTGCGTCTTGCTGCAAATAAGTCTGCTCTTCATCAGTGTTGTGGATAATAAAAAAATCTATCATTATGTTGTATTGTCACATGCAGTGCAGTGAAATGTGTTGTTTTACAGGTTCAGCCATAGTAGTACAGCGCCCCTGRAGCAAATTAAGGTTCAGCGCCTTGCTCGAGGGCACATAGACAGATCGCTCACCTTGTCAGCGCAGGTATTCGAACCATTAACCTTTCAGTTATTGGCCCAACGTTCTAACCACTTGGCTAACAGCCACCCAAGTCAAGGGGTATCAATAATGAAATGCAGCAAAACGAGGGAGGTAGAAAGCGCTGGAGGGATAGTGAGAGAACCAAGAGAGAAATGTGAGCRGGGTGTTGATTGGATTTTTACTGCCAGGGTCCAAATTACAGGGTCGAACCACAGGTAGAACCAGCTAGGTCTGATATGTGTAATATTGTTGCTATCTGCTACTCCCAACCAGCAGAGTGGTATTCATATGAGTCCTCCGTTTATCTTTGTCCATGTGTGATCACTGAATATTGAGGTTTCTAAGTACTAAGCGTTTATCCATACCATCCATCTGTGCAAGAACATCGGTACTTAACGCAAAGTCTCCACTTGGTCTCCTTGAAGAGCTACAGTAAGTTACATTTCCAGCAAGGTTCAGCATCTCAACACGCAGTCCGTAGTGCTTCTCCAGTCTGCAGTGTGTTCGCTTGGTAAGGTGTCGTGATAAACTGTGTGCCAGGGATATCTGGTGGTGAGATTAACGTCTCACCAATTAAAATGACCCAGTGACTTCAGTCTCTGTTTAATTTCCCCCGCTGGTCCCAGGCCAAGTTCTAGGGCTGTTTTTGGGACAAACACAGATTCCCTGTCAATACTATTGGTCCACACACTAGGGAGTATTGGACTCCACACTGTGTTCAGCTGCAGAGACCTTGGGTCGGAGGGAAGGGTAACTCTTGTTGGGGGCTTCAGGTGAAGGGGGTGCAGACTAGATGGCTGATGGATGATTCAGGATTCACACTTTTTGGGACCATGAGAAGGCTGAGGGATGTTTGTCTTCAGTGTTTAGGTATGTGTTCAGAGGCCTTKTTGATGTTGTGATGAGTGAGTGATTGGGTTTCAGATTTGTTTAGTCTGGAAAACCCTTCATGTTTTTGTTTTGACTGAATTGGGTGTTTGAGGAGTTGGGTTCAGCACATTGTAGCATTGAATGCATATCAGGGTTAGCCTGACTCAGTTTTCTCTCAGTTTCCACCGATCTCCATTCCCTTTGACCCTGTACTGGATTGACTTCTCCGTCCCAATTGACGTCCTCACTGACGTCTGGATGTATGATGAGTAGCTGTAGGACAACCTCACAGAGAGCCTTTAGAATTTCATTCTGTTCCCTCTCTCTTTCTCTTTTTCTCATTTTCTTTTTGGGAATGGAAAACAAGGCTATTTCTTGGCAAACTACACCTGTAGTGCTGCTGGTTCCTGCGTTTTACATTAGAGGTTCCAGGAGTAACTGTTGGTGGCTGGTCCAGGAGGACTGTGGTGGATAGTTCCAGGAGGACTGTGGTGGATAGTTCCAGGAGGACTGTGGTGGATAGTTCCCGGAGGACTGTGGTCGATAGTTCCAGGAGGACTATGGTCGATAGTTCCAGGAGGACTATGGTGGATAGTTCCAGGAGAACTGTGGTGGATAGTTCCAGGAGGACTGTGGTGGATAGTTCCCGGAGGACTGTGCTGGATAGTTCCCGGAGGACTGTGCTGGATAGTTCCAGGAGGACTGTGGTGGATAGTTCCAGGAGGACTGTGGTGGATAGTTCCAGGAGGACTGTGGTGGATGGTTCCAGGAGGACTGTGGTGGATGGTTCCAGGATGACTGTGGTGGATGGTTCCAGGAGGACTGTGGTGGATGTGATTGAAAGAGATGAACATCAAGATAGAGCGAGTGGCACACTTGAATTTTGCCAGTTTCGGAAAACACTCTGAGATATTCCTTTTTCACTATTGTAGCTTTCTGCCTCATCACTGTGTATATTATTATTATGTTTTGGTGTTTTTACCACTTTTTCTCCTCAATTYCGTGATATTCAATTGGTAGTTACAGTCTTGTCCCATTGCTGCAACTCCCGTACGGACTAGGGAGAGGCGAAGGTCGAGAGCCATGCATCCTCCGAAACACGACCCTGCCAAGCCGCACTGCTCGCTTAACCTGGAAGCCAGCCGCTCCAATGTGTCGGAGGAAACGCTGTACAACTGGCGACCATGTCAGCGTACATGCGTCTGGCCCGCCACAGGAGTCGCTATATCGCGATGGGACAAGGACATCCGGCCGGCAAAACCCTCTCCTAATCAGGATGACGCTGGGCCAATTGTGCATCTTCTCATGGGTCTCCCAGTCGCGGCCAGCTGCGACACAGCCCGGGAACGAACCCAGAATCTGTAGTGACGCCTCAAGCACTGCGATGCAGTGCCTTAGACCTCAGTGCCACTCAGGAGGCCTCATCGCTGTGTTAGTCATATCCTGGTGTTACCTCTGTCTGTCATCTGAGAGTTTAAACCGTTCCGGCAGTTTTTTATCCCATTGAACAGCACAACTTGAATCATTAAAACAAGCACTTGGGACTCCCGAGTGGCGCAGTGGTCTAAGGCACTGCATCGCTGTGCCACTAGAGATTCTGGGTTCGAGTCCAGGCTCTGTCGCAGCTGACCGTGACCGAGACCCATGGGGCGGCGTACATTTGGCCCAGTGTCGTCCGGGTAAGGGAGGGTTAGGCCGGCAGGGATGCCCTTGTCCCATTGCACACTAGCGACTCCTGTGGTGGGCCGTGGGCAGTGCACGCTGACACGGTCGCCAGGTGTACTGTGTTTCCTCCGACACACTGGTGCGGCTGGCTTCCGGGTTAGGTGGGCATTGTGTCAAGAAGCAGTGCAGCTTGGTTGGGTTGTGTTTCTGAGGACGCAMSGCTCTTGACCTTCGCMTCTCCCGAGTTCGTACGGGAGTTGCAGCRACGAGACTGTAACTACCAATTGAATACCACRAAATTGGGGAGAAAAAGGGTTAAAAAAAATAAAAAATATTGTAATTAAAAAATACACGCACCTCACTCAACGGTGACATGATGTCAACGTCTTGGGTACAACTGTCGGTTATAAATAGTACAGCATGTCTGTTGTAATGTCAAAGTCTTTTGAAGCGAGACGATTGACAAATAAAGTGTCTCGTCWCGTGCGGATCTGTCGCCATAATCCATAAAAATGATGAAAGGGGATGCATACATTAGATAGGCTTGTTAATAAAGCTCATCTTGTGTGATGTAGACAGACACAATATTGACATTAGCATTGGCTAGCCATAATGGCTACTCTTCTCTGGCCCAACTGACCCTTCGCTAAGACCCGCTCCCCTTAGTTACTGTTGCAACCTCGGACAACATTTTCACAGGAAGCCCAATTCCCTGGTTCTAACCACTGGTGCATTCCTCTCACAATGATTTCAAACTGTGTTTTTAATACTCAATGAAATTAAACACAGACTACCCCTTGCTAATCAGGAGACTCTCAGGTATGTTGTGGTGGACTGTCATTTCAATTGCTTCACGGGAACCTGGTAAAAGTTAAGGTTGTAGTGTGGCTCGCCACTGGAGGGCTCTGAATGCACAGACAGCATGCAGCCAAAGTAACTAAACACTTTTGGAGCTGACTAGTGCTCTCTGAAATCATATCCTGATGCTGACAGCAGATGAGAGTTTTATTGATAACATGACTAACTAAGCTAGCTAACATAAAAATAGAAGTTWTTTTAACTGGCTAGCTAGCRTTAGCAATGTTGGGTGGTCAATAAGACTGAGAGCTAGCTAGCTAACCAGCTGAGCTAGCAAACAATGTAACAAAAGTATAATTTCAGATTCGAGAAAATACTCCAACAGGCTTTGCATTTCAGGAACACTGTTCAATTATTTAGCCATTAAAAAAAAACGAATTGGATGAAAACTCTCTGTTTTGGTAATGCCCTCAATGGCTTTCATGTGTTTCAAACATGAGCTTGTCCGAGGTGTTGGACTCGACGACAGTTGCTATCCATTGGAGTGTTGCGATTGGCTGCCCAAAATTCTGGGGCAGGGCTTTGCGAAGGGTCAATACTTTCTCTTACTGTATATGTGTCGTCTCGTGTGATATTGACTTTAGCATCGGCCATCCATAATGGCTACTTTTCTCTGGCCCAATTCTCCCTCTGTATTTGTTGGCGGTCAATTGACAGTGAAGCCATGGTCAACGCCAGATGAGTGACCATAGATGAACATCTTGTCTGGTCTGTTCTGGTAYAGCCAGGCAGCTGTCCGGTGGGGAGTTGTGGTTGGTTGAAAGGGGTCGGTTAAGCCTCTGAACCAAATCGACCCTAAATCCCCAACATCTGGCCCAGCCTCTGGCCAGTCGACTTGGCTACAATCTGGCTGCCATGGTAACAGCAGTACTAGACGTTAAGCCGTATACTGTATGGCACTGTGCACTTCAACACTTAGCCTACACTAGGTCAGTCCAGGCAACGCTGTAGGTCTGATTGCCAATCTGTCAGAAACACAATTATATTAAACCTCTATTCAAGCAGAGYCCTACATTACAAAATCAGCAGCAGTTATGCAAAACAATTAGATACACAGATACTACAGTCAAGTCAATATAACATGTAGGATAACATGTACATTTTACGATTTCCAATAGAAATGGCATCTGTCAAAGATGTATCTATGATTAAGAGGGCAAACGTCCTCTCAACAACTGAGCAACCCAGCTGCCTTGTTTCCTTGGCAACATGGACCACCAACTTCTATTATTCATTTGATTTCCCTAGTATTTTACAATTACATTACCTGATTCAATAGGGATGGCCTGAGCCCAGGGCAGGGAGAAGATGTATGTATGTCAAGTGTTTTCTGAGTGGAACTAATGTATACACAGCCATGTGGAAACATACCACATACAACGTGTTAAATATTACATCAGTGTTTCTTCTTCGGGGCATCAAAGTGCACTACTCCCCACTGTGCAGCATGTCCAGTTTGTCATGCGTTGATCTGTTTGCTCAGTAGCCAGACTATGTCCACTGAGAATCCTAATTGCGTTCGTCTTGCTCATTCCCTTCTAGAAAGCTAAAATGGAAGAGGTGCTTTTTTTCCCCAAGCTAGCCCACCCGACCACACCCACCCGTCTGCTAATGCGGCTCTAATTGGGCAATAAGGTTTTAGGTCAGAGTGCAACCCCTATCCCAGAGCCCTACGCCCCTATACCCCCACTTCTTAACAGGGGTGGAAAAAGTACTCAATTGTCATACTTGAGTAAAAGTTAAGATACCTTAACAGAAAATGACTCAAGTAAAGGTGAAAGTTACCCAGTAAAATACTACTTGAGGAAAAGTCTAAAAGTATCTGGTTTTAAATGTACTTAAGTACAATGGTAGAAAAAGTACTCAGTTATCATACTTGAGTAAAAGTACAAAGTAAAAGTAAATGCTATCCATCAAATTCCTGTATTAAGCAAACCAGACAGCACACTTTTCGTATTATTTTTTAATTACAAAAGCACACTCCAACACTCAGACATCATTAAAGCACACTCCAACACTCAGACATCATTTACAAACACAGTATTTGTGTTTTGTGAGTCCGCCAGATCAGAGGCAGTAAGGATGACAAAGCATTATATTGATAGGTGCCATCATTCTCTCCTGCTTGAGCATTCTAAATGTAATGAGTACTTTGGGTGTCAGGGAAAATGTATGGAGTAAAAAGTACAGTATTTTCTTTAGGAATGTAGTAGAGGAAGAGTAAAAGTTGTCAAAAATATAAATAGTAAAGTAAACTACAGATACCCCCAAAAACGTCTTAAGTAGTACTTTAAAGTATTTTTACTTAAGTACTTTACACTACTGCTTCTTAAGAAACGTTCTCCTCCTCTCTGTCGTTAAAGCCTCAAAACACTCCGTTAATATCACATAGCACAGTGACAGGACTACTGCAATTCCCCTACAGCAGAAAAACAGCAGCCTCTTTGAGTGCTACTGTAAAACACCTCCCCCATGCAACCATATGGTTTACCACAGATTAAAGCTGGTCGTTGTCTGCTCCGCCCATAGGATTACACATTCATCTCCGCTGTAGCGCTGGGAAAACTTGAAACAACATCTCTTTTAGTTGGAGGCGCCAGTGTTGGGAGGGAAGGTTGGGGGGTTAAGGGGGTTGACATTGAGCAGTGGGAGGGGGTGGGGGCAAACTTGGATAGGGGGACACTAAGTGACTGGGTTAGTAGGATTGTTTGGTTCCTATCTGTTGTGATACATGTGCTTAGGGGTGGGGTCTGGATCCCTGATACACCATATTAACAGGTTTTGCAAAACTGTCTAAGACATCCTGTAACTCATATAGCCTCCCCAGTCCTCCTTGCGTGAGTTTCCCTGGCAACAATATTTTAATGAATCTAACCTCCCGCTGACAGCAGCAACCATCTTGTCAGCAATTAAAAGCTCAGAAGGGAGTTTGACCGAAACTTGACCTTTCATCACAAGTATAGGGTCATAACAAGGTGAACGAGTCTAAGCATTTTCTGACAGGTGGCTGTTTTCATCAGGACTGTGGCAGCCTTGTGTATTCTCAGAACCTCAGATAGCCAGGTGGGGCCCAGACAGGATGAGTATGAGTGTAGGTGGTTTCCTCCTTCTGATAGTGTCTGAAGGGCACAACACTCAAACAGGTGTTAACACACACACAGAGGTCTCCTAAAGAGGAGACCTTACAGTTTATCATAACACAATTTATTAAACCTTTAAAAGGTATGAGGCCTTGGTTTAACCCCTTCAAGGTGCACAGCACTACATAGAGCCATGACTACATGGAACTCTATTCCACATAAAGTAACTGATGCAAGCAGTAAAATTAGATTTAAAAAACAGATAAAAATACACCTTATGGAACAGYAGGGACTGTGAAGCAACACAACGATAGGCACAGACACATGCATACACACACATGATAACATACGCACTATACAAACACGTACACATGGATTTTGTACTGTATATATATGGTTAGTGTGGAGTAGCGCCTGGAGGGCACACAGTCTGTGAATGGATTGTAATGTTTTTAAAATATTGTATAAACTGCCTTCATTTTGCTGAGTCCAGGAAGAGTAGCTGCTGCCTTGCAGGAACTAATGGGGATCCATAATAAACCCAGGAAGAGTAGCTGCTGCCTTGGCAGGAACTAATAGGGGTCCATAATAACCCCAGGAAGAGTAGCTGCTGCCTTGGCAGGAACTAATAGGGTCCATAATAACCCCCAGGAAGAGTAGCTGCTGCCTTGGCAGAACTAATGGGGATCCATAATAAACCCCAGGAAGAGTAGCTGCTGCCTTGGCAGGAACTAACGGGATCCGTAATAAACCCCAGGAAGAGTAGCTGCTGCCTTGGCAGGAACTAACGGGGATCCGTAATAAACCCCAGGAAGAGTAGCTGCTGCCTTGGCAGAACTAACGGGGATCCGTAATAAACCCCAGGAAGAGTAGCTGCTGCCTTGGCAGGAAACTAACGGGGATCCGTAATAAACCCCAGGAAGAGTAGCCGCTGCCTTGGCAGGAACTAAGGGGATCTGTAATAAACCCCAGGAAGAGTAGCGCTGCCTTGGCAGGAACTAACGGGATCTGTAATAAACCCAGGAAGAGTAGCCGCTGCCTTGGCAGGAACTACGGGATCACGTAATAAACCCAGGAAGAGTAGCCGCTGCCTTGGCAGGAACTAACAGGGATCCGTAATAAACCCCAGGAAGAGTAGCCGCTCTGCTTGGCAGAACTAACGGGATCCGTAATAAACCCCAGGAAGAGTAGCCGCTGCCTTGGCAGGAACTAACGGGATCCGTAATAAACCCCAGGAAGAGTAGCCGCTGCCTTGGCAGGAACTAACGGGGATCCGTAATAAACCCCAGGAAGAGTAGCTGCTGCCTTGGCAGAGCTAATGAGGATCCGTAATAAACCCAGGAAGAGTAGCTGCTGCGGCAGGAACTAAACGGGGATCCGTAATAAACCCCAGGAAGAGTAGCCGCTGCCTTGGCAGGAACAACGGGGATCCGTAATAAACCCCAGGAAGAGTAGCCGCTGCCTTGGCAGGAACTAACGGGATCCGTAATAAACCCCAGGAAGAGTAGCTGCTGCCTTGGCAGAAACTAACGGGGATCCGTAATAAACCCCAGGAAGAGGCTAGCTGCCTTGGCAGGAGCTAAGGGATCCGTAATAAACCCCAGGAAGAGTAGCTGCTGCCTTGGCAGGAACTAACAGGGATCCGTAATAAAACCCAGGAAGAGTAGCTGCTGCCTTGGCAGGAACTAACAGGATCCGTAATAAACCCAGGAAGAGTAGCCGCTGCCTTGGCAGGAACTAACGGGATCCGTAATAAACCCCAGGAAAGTAGCGCTGCCTTGGCAGGAAACTAAGAGGATCCGTAATAAACCCCAGGAAGAGTAGTTGCTGCCTTGGCAGGAACTAATCGGAGGATCCATAATAAACCCCAGGAAGAGGAGCTGCTGCCTTGGCAGAACTAACGGGGATCCATAATAAACCCCAGGAAAGTAGCTGCTGCCTTGGCAGGAACTAACAGGGATCCGTAATAAACCCCAGGAAGAGTAGCTGCTGCCTTGGCAGGAGCTAATGAGGATCCGTAATAAACCCCAGAAGAGTAGCTGCTGCCTTGGCAGGAACTAACGGGGATCCATAATAAATACAAATACTCTGAAGAAGCTTTTGAAGAAGGTTGTACTTCTGGTTTGAAACTATTTAATTGCCCTCTCTTCACACTTTTACACATATCCCTCCAGACGTCAGAGTCTGATAATTGCCATGCAGTATGAGGTCTAAAAAGTATTGAATTTATTCATTCATTCTTAGAGTCCTCCTCCTTTTTCACTTCTGAGCTGGCCGCAGTTGTGTGGTTCTTCACAATGAAGTGTTTACTCCCTAACACATTCTAGTGAATGAGACATATTGGTATATTTTGAAACCTATTGTTAGGACCGTCACAATGCCAAGTCACGTGTTCAGCCTTTTAAAAAGACCACAGAGAGAATTGCCATATGACGGTATGATCGCATACTGCACTGACACACACATACAGGATACCTTGCCTATACATGGGGAACATACACTCGTACATACTCGTACACACACTCATACACACACACACACACACACACACACACACACACACACACACACACACACACACACACACACACACACACACACTGTTGTTATATATATATATATATATATACACAAACACACACACACACACAGAGGACTAACACACACACATACATCTTGTAAGCAGCTGCGTAAACTGGCATCTCAGATGGACAAGTTCAACAGTAGAGTACAAAAACGTAGATGGCATCTCTCAGCTGAGATCAAACACTCTGGTGGATGTGGGCGTGAATCAAATCAAATGTACTTATAAAGCCCTTCTTACATCAGCTGATATCACAAAGTGCTGTACAGAAACCCAGCCTAAAACCCAAAGAGCAAGAAATGCAGGTGTAGAAGCACGTGGCTAGGAAAAACTCCCTGAAAGGCCAGAACCTAGGAAGAAACCTAGAGAGGAACCAGGCTATGAGGGGTGGCCAGTCCTCTTCTGGCTGTGCCGGGTGGAGATTATAACAGAACATGGCCAAGATGTCCAAATGTTCATAGATGACCAACAGGGTCAAATAATAATAATCACAGTGGTTGTCGAGGGTGCAACAGGTCAGCACCTCAGGAGTAAATGAACAGACTTATGGTGGATGAGGGGGTGAATGAACAAACACTATGGTGGATGAGGGGTGAATGAACAAACACTATGGTGGATGAGGGGTGAATGAACAACACTGGTGGATGAGGGGGTGAATGAACAAACACTATGGTGGTGAGGGGTGATGAAACAAACACTATGGTGGATGAGGGGTGAATAAACAAACATTATGGTGATGAGGGGGTTGAATGAAAACACACTATGGTGGATGAAGGGGTGAATGAACAGAACCTTATGGTGGATGAGGGGGTGATGAACAAACATTATGGTGGATAGGGGTGAATGAACAACATTATGGTGGATGAGGGGGTGAATGAACAAACACTTATGGTGGATGAGGGGTGAATGAACAAACATTATGTATGGGATGAGGTGGTGACATGAACAAACACTATGGTGGTGATGAAGGGTGGTGAAGGGTAAAAACAAAACATGTATGGTGGATGAGGGGGTGAATGAACAAACACTATGGTGGATGAAGGGGTGAATGAACAGACTTATGGTGGATGAGGGGTGAATGAACAAACATTATGGTTGGATGAGGGGTGAATGAACAAAACATTATGGTGGATGAGGGGGTGAATGAACAAACACATTATGGGGGATGAGGGGTGAATGAACAAACACTATGGTGGATGAGGGGTGGAATGAACAAACACTATGGTGGAATGAAGGGTGAATGAACAAACATTATGGTGGATGAGGGGTGAATGAACAAACATTATGGTGGATGAGGGCGTGAATGAAACAAACATTATGGTGGATGAGGTGGTGAATGAACAAACAATTATTGGTGGATGAGGGGGTGAATGAACAAACATTATGGTGGATGAGGGGGTGAATGAACAAACATTATGGTGGATGAGGGGGTGAATGAACAAACACTGGTGGATGAGGGGGTGAATGAACAGACCTTATGGTGGATGAGGGGGTGAATGAATTGCATCTCATTAACTCTGAGAGAGACAGATCAATTCAATAAAAAAAGGTCTGGCTCTGCCGCTCAGCTTCACCCAATCAATAATCAGTGCTGTAGGCTACACTGTGACACAGAGGACTACGTTCACATCACAGGATGATTTATATTGTTTTGACTACTGAGGTTCATGCTAGCTCTCCAACTGGGGAAGTACAACCTCTCCCCAGCTTCCTTCATCAGGTGAAGACTACGTCATGGTCACGCTCGCAGTAATACACCCTGGTGAACACGGCTAATCCTGTCTCCACCCCTCGTTGCCACGGCTAACCCTGTCTCCACCCCTCCTTGCCACGGCTAACCCTGTCTCCACCCCTCGTTGCCACGGCTAACCCTGTCTTCACCCCTCGTTGCCACGGCTAACCCTGTCTTCACCCCTCGTTGCCACGGCCAACCCTGTCTTCACCCCTCGTTGCCCCGGCTAACCCTGTCTCCACCCCTCGTTGCCACGGCTAACCCTGTCTCCACCTCCATGGGGAGGGAGGGCATTCCACCCTCCTCCTCTGTTTGGGCATGCTACCCTACTGCCGGTCAGTCTGACCAACCTCCTTCCCATTCAGAACATGGCTGGTGGGTGTATGTATAGCTGGAGGGGAGCTGGAATTAGCAATGAGCCAGTGTTAGCGGCATTAGTAGATAGACGGTGCTCCTCGAGGGGGTGAGGACGTCTGGCGAGGCTGAGTGGGTTTGCTGGCTAAATGTAGCATCCACCAGCCACTAGCGCTTTAGGGCTGGAGGAGGGGTGGTGGTGGAGGGACACCGGATGACTGGATCATAAGTGGAATTAGTGGAGAAACTTTACACACTTTTGTTGGTTTGTTTACATTTGTTTACATTTGTTTACATTACATGACGCTGGGGATTGTGACTAGCGGTTGCCATGGGCAACGCAGCAATGTGTAAGGTTTGTGAGGTGGAAAAGGGTTTGAAAGCCGATGGGAGTCAACCGAATCTGGACCAGGCTCTACCAGAGTCAGACTACTACTGCTTTGAACACCATCCTGAGCCTGAGCCTGAACTCCCAATACCGGTAAGACTTGGGGGACACAGAGAACTTAGGCATAACATTTCTGAGGTGTGTTTGAAGACGTGGAGGCACTGTAATGCTCTAGGAGTGTGAAATTCCATGTCATCCCTGCCTGGGGTCTCCAGTCTCTCGCTTCTCTTCTTTGTACCGGAGCTCTTTCAAAATAGCTTTTTGCTCTTCTCAGTAATCCCCCCACCCCAGGTAAAACCCATGACCATACTTTTATTTATATGGTGATACCCTCCCCTCCATTATACTGAGACAGGGTATAGTGTGGTGTAGTAGTTTACAATGTTGGTGGGGGGGGGATCATCCCAGCTTTTTCTGTGCTCAAAGGCTTCGCCTCATCAAAGCGGTGTGGACAGAGATTTCGACAGCCGGGTCAGACACAGGCAGCTGTGTCCTACAAAGGGGCTCATTTGAAGCAGACACAGGTGTAAGACGAGCACTACCAGATCTGTCTGTAATTGGACTGGGCTGTCTGTGAGGACGTTGTGACCCAGATGACCTTGAGACTCTTAGCAA
Organism: Salvelinus sp. IW2-2015; assembly: GCF_002910315.2. NCBI lineage: Eukaryota > Metazoa > Chordata > Actinopteri > Salmoniformes > Salmonidae > Salvelinus > Salvelinus sp. IW2-2015. The sequence continues at coordinate 34,574,222 of NC_036840.1, forward strand.
CCTTTAGTGACTTTATACCAGCTCAGCATCATTACCTGGGTGACAGAGAGAGAGACCAATCCCATGAACAGCTGGGTATTTTCATTACTAAACAGTAATGAATATTGATAAAAAGCTGAGATGTACATTGATTTACAGCTCTTCCATCCCTCCCTACAGTACAGTATAATGTACTGCTCTGTACTAGCTGCAGTTGTGTTCAATACTCCAATGCTCTAACGTCAGTCCATTCCCACGGCAGTGACCAGTCCATTCCTATTCCCCTGGAGTCTCCTCCTACCCTCTGTTTCCACCCTGCCTAGTGAGAGAGGGGGAATGGTGTGACAGAGGAGTAAGAGTGTAGCCTGGAGTGTGTGTGTGTGTGTGTGTGTGTGTGTGTGTGTGTGTGTGTGTGTTGGTGATGTGTGTGTGTGTGTGTGTGTGTGTGTGTGTGTGTGTGTGTAGCACACAGTGTTGTCTTTTATCATGCGCCTTAATCCCCAAAGGGCAGCCAGTATCATTCCCTGGTGCCATTTTTTATGAGCAGACAGTGTCAATGCTGTATTGGAATGCAAATGAATTGTAAATGCCCTGCAGAAATATACTGTGGTGTGTAGTAGATGTGTACAGTAGTAGGTGTGTAGTAGGTGTGTTGCATGTGTGTGTTTGTACTCATTCAGTGGCAGCTAAGGTCTGTTCTGTCTGATATGAGGACCCCTACTGTCTTTTACAACGTGGACTATTCCAAACAGCGGGTGGTGTTAGCTATGAGCATGCCTTCAACTCGACCCCTGAACTCTCACCCTTGACATTCAGCTCTCACTCTCTGTGTCACTAAGTGTTTTTTTGCTCTTATCGTTGGCCTCGCATTACCTAGCATCATGACACTTCTCATCAGAAGCTGTGGTTTATTCCTTCAGTGTTGCATTAGAGCAAGCTACCATAGTGCTTTTGATCAGACATTGTTTACTTTGTACACTCTCCTGCAGTATTTCTTTACGGTTAAAATCGGTCAGCGACACACACTATCTTGCCTCGATCTGTCAAGGCTCTGTAAAAAACATTAGCCTCTATTTGTGAATTTAAAGTCGGTCTAAATTTAGCGTCCGTAACGAACATGGGCCTAGTGCTAATTAACTATATGCTAATGAGCCCTCAGGGAGAGCCGTGGTTGGCCGAGAGGAGCTGGTGGCCAGCTATATCCTGTCTTGGAATTGGCCCAGATAGGTCTGGCCCAGCTGATGTTGACGATGCTGATCACTAATGAGGGGGACTCATTATCACAGGTTAGGAGAAATAAAGTGGCAGGGTGGTGACTAAGTTAACATATGGACTTTTTTTAAGACGGTCATACCATGGATCATTTAGTTATTTGATTTAACATTTTAGGACCCCTTATATACATATATATATATATATATATATATATATATACCTATAAACAAAACAAAATGGGTTTTTACTAATATAGCCCATAGAAACGCATTGAATAATACATTCATAAATGGCAACAAAAGAAAGTCAAATAATACATCATAAGGAATGAGGTTTAGAAGTGTCTGTCCTATATCTAGGAGACTTAAGAAAGCTCTGGAAATATTTTTGGTTTCTTTGGACACATATTTAATCCCCTTTATTACCTCCATACTTCCATTTATGGGTTACCTTCAGAAGAGTCCCATGACACCCATGAAGAGTCCCATGGGAGTGTAGAGCAAAACGGAGAACACCATCGTGTTCGTGAGAGTCTCCCCTTTCCGTAGTGTGATCATAATAGTTTGTAGGCCACAGACGGTTCGTGAGGAGATTGTTGTTGATGTCTCACGGTCTGACAAACATCACTGTAGCTCGGCCGCCTTCCACCGCAGATGTGGAACGCCGACATAGGCGGATGTGGTGGATTGAGACTGACGGATTTTGATGTGGATTCCTTTATTATGTACACACACATACACACACATACACACACACGAACACACACACACACACGAACACACACACACACACTGGGCTGAAGAACAGGTTGAAGATGATAGATTACAATTACCCGTCAGAGCTTTATGTAAACAAACACTATAGGGCAGTGTGTGTGTGTGCTCGCTTCGTTGTC
>NC_036840.1:34576832-34579312 GCF_002910315.2 Salvelinus sp. IW2-2015
GTGTGTGTGTGTGTGTGTGTGTGTGTGTGTGTGTGTGTGTGAATGATAGAGTCTGCAGAGCATGTGATGTGTGTTGGAGGGTTCTCTGAGGGATATGTGACATCTGTGTTGCCGTGGGCGACCATTCAATCAAGCTTGGTTGTGGTGGTTGTGGCTCTGGACAGTGCAGTGACACATACACACRCATACACACACAAACACACACATACGGCTGAGCTGTTCTATGTTTGGTAGAAGGGGCCAGGTTAGTACCCAGGTCAGTACCTAGGTACGTCTGTATCAAAAAACCCATAGCAACTTCTCCGTCATCACGATAACACCTCAACATCCTACTATCCTATTGGTCTGGCTCTGGAGAAGAATAGTTTTGAGTGTGTTTGCCGTGAAGCATTACAAGTCATGGTGAACAAAATTCTTAGATTCACTAGATTCACACCCTCAGAGAGATAGAGAGAGATAGAGAGAGATAGAAAGAGAGAGTGAGAGGCAATGCTCTACACGTAGTCAGAGATTGGAGAGCTGCATGTCTACCGAATGAAATACCCTGTTGTCATGGTTACCGACAGAGGCAGGGCCGCTTGTCTCCCTAGTAACGGGGAGGAGCCAGGATGTTTACAACAGGTCGTCATGGGATTTAATATTTTCATTATTTATAAATCCTCTACACACTACTACACTGATGAAGATACAGAAGTACTCTGTGTAAATTAATGTTTAATGCGATCTCAGTTTAGGAAGGCTTTTGGAGCTGAAATGACATGGTCGGTAAAGTGATGTTACGCATCACAGGTTAGGTTAATGCACCCAGGGATATGATAGACGTCTAGACTAAAGCGTACTGGCTAGACGACGTTAGAGAATGTTTGGGTCGTGTTAAGGTCTAATTTTGGTTATAGCGCTTGTTTTGTAGCCTGTGGTTGCCAGATTGGGTGATGAAGGAGAAAGCAGAAACAGACCTGGCAACCAGGCTAGCTGGTATGAGTTGAAATGGGATCTTCTATTAGTTGTCATTCATTCCCTTGTCATCAAGGGTAACTCACTCAGAGTGTGAATAGTTCATTTTGTTTCTGTAAAGAATGGCTTATGAATGAGCACAATACCGAATACCTTCATATCTGATTGAGTACATTACCACCTTTCTCTCTCTCTGTTCTTACTTTCTCTCTCTCTCTGTTCTTTCTCTCTCTCTGTTCTTTCTCTCTCTCTGTTCTTACTAGTCTCTCTCTCTGTTCTTACTTTCTCTTTCTCTCTGTTCTTCCTTTCTCTCTCTCTCTGTTCTTCCTTTCTCTCAATTAAATTCAAAGGGGTTTATTGGCTTGGGAAACATACTATATGTTTACATTGCTAAAGCAAGTGAAATAGATAATAAACAAAACACGAACAGTAAGCATTACACTCTCTCCTTCTCCCTCCCTCTCTCTCTCTCTCTCTCTTTCTCTACCAGTCCTAAATATCATGACGCCTCGTAGGAGGAGTGTTCAATCACACACAAAGCCCATAAAACACTCTCTTTCAAAGCATTTGCCTGGTTCAAGGACACAGAAACTACAGTATATACGTATCTGTACCATCTGTTTTACTTAGTTTCTAGGGGCTTAGCACAAAACTACTTCTGTAGGAAGTTTTTGGAACAATCTGGCATTTATTTTCTTCTGAATGTTAAGTGCTTTGAGTAAAAAACCCTGTTTGAGGGCTGTGCTGACCAAAAGACAGACTGCACCGGGATGATTAAAAGATGCCTTGAATAATGTGACTCGGCAGCTAAGAATCCGACGRTATATGATCGCTTTCTGCCCCTCACCACACTTCCCTTCTCTGATATCTGTAGGTGGTTTGTGAAGAGAGAGAGAGAGAGCAAGATACATTATTCAGCCAAATCTGTAATGTGATTCATTAAAACTAAATGTCAGTCATTTATTCACTTTTTACATGTTGAAGTGGTTCTCTTTGGTGAGCTGTGACGCTGCTCTGTGACATGCAAGGTGCATCGGGTTGATATTAAAGGGAATTTGGTTGGTGTAACAAAATGATCCTTGCCCTGTGGGCTGGCTGGACAATCCACACGCTGTTCCTCTGGACCTTTCCTTCTGTCATAGATAAAGATATCCCTCCCTGGAGAAATCATCTGAGCTGTCTCTACTAGAAACCTCAGGAGACCCCTCATCTGGGGTAAGGTATCAGCCTCCAGGTTGAGCAGTAACACTAATATATTCACACATCTGACAGAGCTCAACTTGCCATCCTGCTGCTCTGGGAGCTCCTGATTAGCTACAGCCTCACGGTTTCTGGGTTTACCTCCAGCTACTGTTAGTGTCAGGTTTGAATGTGGATTGTTGTGTCTGGTCTGAATGTGGATTGTTGCATCAGGTCTGAATGTGGATTGTAGTGTCAGGTCTGAATGTGGATTGTTGTGTCAGGTCTGAATGTGGATTGTTGTGTCAGGTCTGAATGTGGATTGTTGTGTCAGGTCTGAATGTGGA
>NC_036840.1:34579984-34587504 GCF_002910315.2 Salvelinus sp. IW2-2015
GTGTCAGGTCTGAATGTGGATTGTTGTGTCAGGTCTGAATGTGGATTGTTGTGTCAGGTCTGAATGTGGATTGCTGTGTCAGGTCTGATTGATTCAGTGCAGTTCTCTGCAGCATCCAGACACAGGTTGCTGCTGCTGTAGGCTAGAGCAGAACAAAACTAGCTTTCATATAGCCCCAGGAAGAATCTCTCTCCTTATCGGTAGTGTGTCCAGTGTATAGACATATCATCTCTGCACTGCAGTCTAAGTGAGTGACAGAATGGGACAGAGTAGGGGACATATCCTCAGTCTGGGTTTGGGCTGAGTTCTGCTGTGTGCTGGAACGATCTCTAACCCTGTCACCCTCACTGAGCGTCTCTGGGAGATAGCTAGCCTCGCTAGCCACGACGCTAATTCAATAAGGTTCCCAGTTAGCAGCACAGGCTGGTTGTCATGGAGCGGGACTACATTTGAGACTACTTTCTGCCTCCGCCTCACAGAGGCGAGAGGAAACTGTGATTTTGCAGTACTGTTTTCTGGAGTGTGAGCCAGGTAGTGCCGGGGGACGGAAGGTAGAGAGAGGAAAATGCTGACTCACTCCCGCTCTGCTCTACTGTCTTGGTCCATCTCCAACTTAGTCTGCTTCAGTTAGGAAAAGTGGAGGACATGTCCCGGTTGTATTCCCCTGTGTTATAATGTTACACAGCTGGAATAGTCTATAATGTTACAACAGTGGAATAGTTGTATAATGTACACATTGCGAATAGTGTATAAATGTAACACAGGAATAGTGTATAATGTAACACAGGGGATAGTGTATAATGTAAACACAGTGGAATAGTTGTATTATATAACACAGGGGAATAGTTGTATAATGAACACAGTAGGAAAGTAGTGTATAATTTGACACAGTGGAATAGTGTATAATTGTAAACACAGGGAATAGTGTATAATGTAACCACAGGGGAATTAGGTGTATAATGTTACACCAGTGAATAGGTCTATAATGTTACACGTGGAATAGTGTATAATGTAACACATGGGAATAGTGTATAATGTAAACACAGGGAGAATAGTGTTATAAGTTTAACACAGTGGGAATAGTGCTATAATGTAACACAGTTGGAAAGTGTATAATATAAAACACAGGTGGAAATAGTGTATAATGAAACCAGATGGAATAGTGTATAATGTTACACAGTGGAATAGTGATAATGTAACACAGGGAATAGATGTATATGCTAACACAGTGGAATAGTGTATAATGTAACACAGGGGAATAGTGTATAATGTAACACAGTGTAATAGTGTTATAATGTAACACAGGGGAATAGTGTAAATGTAACACAGTGGGAATAGGTATCAATGTTACACAGGGAATAGGTATAATGTAAACAGGAATAGTGTATAATATAACACAGGGAATAGATGTATGAATGTAACACAGTGGAATAGTGTATAATATAACACAGGGGAATAGTTGAAAAAAAAAAAATTGTAACACAGTGGAATAGTGTATAATTGTTACACAGGGAATACAACCGGGACATGTCCTCCCACTTTCCTAACGAAGCAGACTAAGCTTGGAGATCGACCAAGACAGTAGAGCAAGCGGAAGTGAGAGTCAGCATTTTCCTCTCTCTTACCTTCCGTCCCCCGGCACCTACCTGGCTCACACTCCAGAAAACAGTACTGCCAAAATCACAGTTTCCTCTCGCCTCTGTGAGGCGAGCAAAAGTAGTCTCAAATGTAGTTCCCGCATCCATACAACCAGCCTGTGCTGCTAACTGGAACCCTTATTGAATTAGCGTCGTGGCTAGCGAGGCTAGCTATCTCCCCAGAGACGCTCAGTGGAAGCGTGACCAGGTTGTAGAGATCGTTCCATCACACAAGCAGAACTCAGCCCAAACCCAGACTGAGGATATGTCCCCTACTTCTGTCCCATTCTGTCACTCACTTAGACTGGCAGTGCAGAGATGATATGTCCTATACCACTGGACACACTACCGATAAAGGAGAGAGATTCTTCCTGGGGCTGTCATATGAAAGCTAGGTTTTGTTCTGCCCGTAGCCTACAGCAAGCAGCAACACCTGGTCTGGCATGCTGCAGAGAACTGCACTGAACAAATCAGACCCTGACAACAGCCAAATCCACATTCAGAACCTGACACAACAATCCACATTACAGACCTACACAACAATCCACATTCAGACCTGACACAACAATCCACATTCAGACCTGACACAAAACAATCCACATTCAGGGACCCTGACCAACAATCCACATTCAGACCTGACACTACAATCCACATTCAGACCTGACACAACCAATCCACATTCAGACTGGACACAGCAATGCCACCATCCAGACCTGGACACAACAATCCATATTCAACCTGACCACAACAAATCCACATTCAGACCTGAACACAACAAATCACATTCCAGACCTGACACTACAATCCAATTCAACCTGACACAACAATCCCACATTCAGAACCTGACACAACGATCTCTATAACGATCACAGTCCTGACCACAGCAATCCACATTCAGACCTGACACTTACAATCCACATTCAGACCTGACACAACAATCCCACATTCAGAACTGACCACTACAATCCACATTCAGACCTGATAAAACAAATCCACCATCAGAACCTGACACAACAATCCACATTCAGACCTGACACTACTATGTCCACATTCAGACCTGATAAAACAAATCCACATTCAGACTTGACACAACAATCACATTGTCAGACTGACCACAAAACAATCCACATTCAGACCTGACCAACAACAACCACATTTCAGACCGGATTAAAACAATCCACATTCAGACCTGACACAACCAATCCACAATTCAGACCTGACACAACAATCCACATTCAGACCTGACGCAAACAATCCACATTCAGAACCTGACACTACAATCCACATTTCGACCTGACGCTTACAATCCACATTTCAGACCTGACGCAACAATCCACATTCAGACCTGACAACAACAATCCAATTCAGACCTGACGCAACAAGCCACATTCAGGACCTGACCACAACAATCCCACATTCAGACCTGACACCCAACAATTCCACATTCAGACCTGACACTACAATCCACATTCAGACCTGACACAACAATCCACATTCAAACCTGACACTACAATCCACATTCAGAACCTGACGCAACAATCCACATTGTCAGACCTGACACAACAATCCACATTCAGACCTGACGCAAACAATCCACATTTTCAGACCTGACACACAATCCACATTCAGACCTGACGCCTACAATCCAAATTCAAGACCTGACGCTACAATCCACCGTCAGAACCTCGACGCTACATCCACATTTCAGGACCTGACACAACAATCCACATGCAGATCTGACGGCTACAATCCCACATTCAACCTTGACACTAACAGTAGCTGGATGAAACCAGAAGAAACCGTGAGGCTGTAGCTAATCAGGAAGCTCCCAGAAGCAGCAGGGATGGCAAGTTGAGCTCTGTCAAGATGTGTGAATATATTAGTGTACTGCTCAACCTGGAGGGACTGATACCTTACCCCAGATGAGGGGTCTCCTGAGGTTATCTAGTAGAGACCAGCTCAGATTGATGTCTCCAGGCTGAGGGAATACATCTCTTATCTATGACAGAAGGAAAGGTTCCCAGCAGAACAGCGTGTGGATATCGTCCAGCCAGCCCACAGGGCAAGTCATTTTTGTTACACCAACCAAATTCCCTGTGAATATCAACCCGATGCACCTGCATGCTCCAACAGAGCAGCGTCACAAGCTCACCAAGAGAACCACTTCAACATGTTAAACAAGTGAATAAATGACTGACATTTATGTTAATGAATCACATACAGATTTGGCTGAATAATGTATTTTGCTCTCTCTCTTCTCTCTTCACAAACCACCTACAAGATATCAGAAAAGGAAGTGTGGTGAAGGGGCAGGAAAGCGAAATCACTTTGGATATACCGTCGATTCTTAGCTGCCGAGTCACATTATTCAGCATCTTTAATCATCCCGGTGCCCAGTCTGATCTTTGGTCACGCACCAGCCCTCAAACAGGGCATTACTCATCTTCACTCAAAGAGTCCACTCTAACACACTCCAGAAGAAACTAACGCGTGACAAACATGCAGACTTAGTTCCGAACCACAAGTCTTCCGACACACGAAAGTAGTTTTGCGTCGCATAAGAGCCCCTCACAGAACACTAAGTAAAACAGATGGTACCAGATACCGTAAACAAGCCTTAATACTGTAGTATTCTGATGTCCGTTGAACCAGGGGCAAAATGCGTTTTTGACAAAGCTAGTGTTTCTAGTGCTTTGCTGCCTCCGTGATTTGACAGCCAACCGATCCATCCTACGAAGGCGTCATGATATTTAGGACTGGTTAGAGAAGAGAGAGAGAGAGAGAGAGGGAGAGAGAAGCACAGGGACGTGTAATACTTCAACTGTGCCCGCTTCTATGCTTTCATAATCATTACTATTTCCACTGTGCTTTAGCAACATGCTAAACAAATCATAGGTATGTATACTCCAAGCCAATACAACCCCCTTATCGAATTTAATGATAAGAGAGAACAGGCGCCAAGAACCAGAGAGCAGAGACCGAAAGGGCAACAGCAAACCAGAGAGAAACGAGAAAGATAAGAACGACGCAGGAAGAAGCTCAGTTCAAAGACTGAGGACGAAGCTAACAGAAACAGAACACGAGACGACAGAAAACGAACAGAGACCGAGAGAGCAAGAAAGTAAGAACAAGAGAGCAGAAATGGTGGTAACTGTAACCTCCAATCAGATGATGCCACTCAAGGTAATATCACAGGTATTGCCATCCAGCGTGTCCAGCTTCATAAGCCATTCTGATACAGAAAACAAACATGAAACATCATCACTAACTTCTGAGTGGAACTATTACCCTTGATGAACAACGGAAATGAAATGACAAATCAAACTAGAAGATCCCGATTATCCAACTGCAGACACATACACAGCAACGACCTAGTTGCCAGGGGCATGTTTTCTGCTCTTCTCCTCCACATCACATCCAACATCATGTGCACCACACAGCCGATACCCCAAAACCCAAGACTGCACTACAATCCTAAACAAGCAACCCACTCTAAACACGACCCAAACTTCTCCACGTCGTGTATAAGCTCAGGTACAGCGCGCCTCCCTCAGTCCTATCGCAGCGGTACCTATCCATTACTGCCGCGAAAGTAACGTGCCGATGGGTGCATTATACAGGTATTACGACCTTCTGCCCTGTGACTGAATGCCGTCAACAACTCCCTTTACACCTTGCAGCGAACTATATCCATGCTCAAGCGCTCCAGACAACTATACATACTCGCACACTCGCTAATCGACGCAAACACGATCCTCAACACAGCGAACCCGGCCCGGCTAGCATCATAGAATTCAAACTTAACACACGCAGATACTTCGTATCTTTCATCTTAGCGATGTAGTCAGTGTGCATAGCAGGACAATGATCAATCTGAACCTAGAATAGATGAACAATGCAATACTTACCAAACGGTAGCCACGCCATCACACCACGCAACCACTTTCGTAAACATCCTGGCTAGCCCACCTCACCCGCACGGACGTCGACTAGAGGAGACAAGCGGCCCTGCCTCTGTCTAGCCATCCCGAACCGACCCTCTCATCACACTGGCATACTTGCGACACACTAGCACCCGATGCGCTGCATAATAATAACAATGAGCGCAATCAGTCTATCCAAATCGTCACCTCTCTAGTGCTAAACTACCATAGAGCAGAACAGCCCCGCGTGACAGGACGCTATTTCATCGTTCAGCAGTAACATAGCCAGCCTCCCAACCCTCTGCACTATCGTCGTTAGAACGCATCCTATGGCCCTCTCACATCTCTCTTCTACCGTATTCCTCTCTCATATCTCTCTACCTACTCTCTGAGGGTGTGAACTCTAGTGAATTAAGAATTTGGTTCACCAGACTTGCTAATTGCTCACCGACAAACAATGCTCAAAACATGCCTTCTCCAGAGCCAGACCATAGGATCATAGGAATGTTGAGGTGTCCTATTCGTCGCATGACGGAAGAAGTTTGCTTATGGGTTTGAACAGACGTACCTAGATGGGTACGTGACCTGGGTACTTAACCTGGCCCCCTTCTACCAACATAGAAAACAGCTCAGCCGTCCATGTGTGTGTTTGTGTGTGTATGTGCTGTGTAAGGTGGTCACTGCACTGTCCAGAAGCCACAACCACCACAAACCAAGCTTGATTGAATTGGTCGCCCACGGGCAACAACAGATGGGCTCACATACCCTCAGAGAACCCTGCCAACACCACAATCACGATTGCTCTGGCAGACTCTATCATTCACACACACGACACACACCACACACAACACGACACACACACACACACACACACACACCACACACACACAACACACACACACCACACACACACACACACACACACACACACACACACACACACACACACACACACACACACACACACAACACACACAGGGCAACCTTGTCCTTGTCCTTTGCTGGTTTTTAAACACCACACTCCAATGAACAACACATGTTCTATTCCCTGGACTCATTACAGCCTGTAATAACAAACAGACAAAAACAGGGTTTACTGCGGGATTTGTTGTACACAGCAACCATGTCACACCGCTGTGGTGGCCTAGGACTGGGAGACTGGCAAGCAACCTTAACTGTGTGTGTTCGGTTGTGTGTGTATGTGTGTGTATGCATGTGTGTTCGTGTGTGTTCAGTGTGTGTGTATGTGTGTGTATGTTGTGTTGTATGTGGGTTCATGTGTTATGTGTGTGTTTCGTGTAATATGTGTGTGTTCGTGTGTGGTACTGTGTGTGTTCGTGTGTGTGGCATGTGTGTGTTCGTGTGGTGTGTATGTGTGTGTCGTGTGTGTGTATGTGTTGTTCGCTGTGGTGTGTGGCTGTGTTCGTGCTGTGTGTGTGTGTTCGTTGTGTGTGATCCTGTGTGTGTATGTGTGTGTACATAATAAAGGAATCCACAAAATCAAATAACCGTCAGTCTCAATCCACCACATCCAGCCTAATGTCGGGTTCCACATCTGCGCGGTGGAAGGGCGGCCGAGCTACAGTGATGTTTGTCAGACCGTAGACATCAACAACAATTTCTCCTCACGAACCGTCTGTTGGCCTACAAAAACTATTATGACTTCACACTACGAAAGGGGAGACTCTCACGAACACGATCGTGTTTCTCCGTTTTGCCTCTACACTCCCATGGGACTCTCTCATGGGTGTCATGGGACTTCTCTGAACGTAACCCATAAATGGAAGTATGGAGGTAATAAAAGGGGATTAAATATGTGTCCAAAGAAACCAAAAATATTTCCAGAGCTTTCTTAAGTCTCCTAGATATAGGACAGACACTTCTAAAACCTCATTCCTTATGATGTATTATTTGACTTCTTTTTGCCATTTAATGAATGTATTATCAATGCGTTTCTAGG
>NC_036840.1:34587529-34621674 GCF_002910315.2 Salvelinus sp. IW2-2015
TATACACTATTCCACTGTGTTACATTATACACTATTCCCCTGTGTTACATTATACACTATTCCCCTGTGTTACATTATACACTATTCCACTGTGTTATATTATACACTATTCCACTGTGTAACATTATACACTATTCCACTGTGTAACATTATACACTATTCCCCTGTGTTACATTATACACTATTCCTCTGTGCCTGATTAAATAATATTACGCTCCGATGGGAAACAGTGATTCAGTGAAGGTGTTATTGGCTGCAGATAATGACTGATGTGTCACTGCCACTGGGCGCAGTAGGGACTGAGGTGTGCTTGTCTTTGAGCCTCAGGGACTGTTGCTGTGTGCACATTGGGATATATTGAATGTCCGGGTGGCCTGGCACACGTTACCCAAACAAGTGCTGATGTGCTATCACCATTGCCATTTCTATCTGTCCTAGAAGTCATGGGAAGTTACTTATTTCAACGCTACGAGGCATTGGGCTGAGTTCTGACGATGCCATCATGTTGTTCTAATGTTGTTCCAATGTTGTTCTAAACTATTTCTTTCTCTGTGTTCTTCTCCAGTCGGACAGCAACACCAGCTTCCTGCGAGCGGCGAGGGCGGGGAACATCGACAAGGTTCAGGAGTACCTGAAGGGTGGAGTGAACATCAGCACCTGCAATCAGGTAAGAGACTAGTGGACAAACACACACACACACACACACACACACACACACACACACACACACACACACACACACACACACACACACACACACACACACACACACACACACACACAGGACATTTGTTTTGATTGTGCTCTTGGTCTCTGCGGCTGTGGGTCTCTGTGGAGCCACAATGTCTGCCAGTCCTCTTCCCAGTCACCCAGGCAATAAGCCTCTGCTCTCTCCTACCTTCTCTTCAATAACACATTTAGCTCTTGCAATCGTGTGTTTGATCATAAGTCTTAATGCCAATCCATCTACAGTGACAGGGTGACCTTGGTGTTGCTGTTTTGTCTGTGTCCATAGGGAGGAACTATATAGCAAATATATGTTGCTCTTTGGGAGCTATGGCAACCACATAATGTGTGTAATGTGCTCAGCGTGGATTGAGCTGTTAGTGATTAATTACWAAACATTTGACTATTTGGCTGTATTACAAATCACTACACTCTAGCACTCTACAATTAACATTGTTCTCAGATTAAGAGAGGGATTGGCCCAGTCTCCCTGAGCGCTGAGTTTTTGCGGTTCACTCTAAAATGGCATCATTGTCATCTTGAAGGGGACTGTCAGCATGATTACATTAGGAGTAAAGAGCCTCTGTCATTCAGGGTTCATTATTAAACAAGGTACTACTTTAAGGTAACACTGCTATGTCTGACAATAGCTTTGATTGAGCAAATTTAGCACAGGAAATGCAATGTGCTTTTATAAAAAATCACTTGTACTCCAGGCAGGTTTCTTGTATGATGATTCTGTCAGTAAGATTTTGCTACCGCTAATATTGACATTGACAAGTCAATGAATCAATAACGTCGAAATCCATTACTCTGAGTCCATCACTCTGGCCTCTCATGAATTCACCATGCATCTCCCTCCGGTAAAATAAACAGAATGGTAAATGTATAGATGGAGGGAGGGATAAAAGAAGACAAGAGGTTACGGGGAGGAGTGTGTCTCTCTCTCTCTCTCTCTCTCTCTCTCTCTCTCTCTCTCTCTCTCTCTCTCTATCCCTCTCCCTCTCTCTCTGTATCCCTCTCTATCTCTTTCTGTAAATAAAGGTGAAATAAAAAAACGAAATAAACCCTGTTACTCCATGTTACCCTTGTAACCCCGTTACCCCTGTAACCCTGGTCCTCCTGTTACCCAGTTACCCTTGTTACCCTTGTAACCCCGTTACCCCTGTAACCCTGGTACTCCTGTTACCCAGTTACCCTTGTTACCCTTGTAACCCCGTTACCCCTGTAACCCTGGTCCTCCTGTTACCCAGTTACCCTTCTTACCCCTGTAACCCTTGTTACCCTGGTCCTCCTGTTACCCAGTTACCCTGTTACCCTGGTCCTCCTGTTATCCAGTTACCCCTGTTACCCTGGTCCTCCTGTTACCCAGTTACCCCTGTTACCCTGGTCCTCCTGTTACCCAGTTACCCCTGTTACCCTGGTCCTCCTGTTACCCAGTTACCCCTGTTACACTGGTCCTCCTGTTACCCAGTTACCCCTGCCTACTGTAAACTTTTAACTGCCTTGCGATGAGGAAGTAATCAATTTATTATGGAACTATAGTCCATGATGATAACTCTTTATATCCTAACTCTATCTGCATGTTGATTAGTTGGTATTTATGCTGGTTGTGACTGCTGCAATGCCCCCTGGGAGTACTCTCTTCTAGGGCTGTTTTGGTGACCTCAGTAAAATTCTACGTGACCGTTGAGTCACGGTAATCTCCTCTTATGCACTCTGGACATGCTTAGTAGTACTCAACTCACTAACAACCATCAGGTCCTAATGGCCTGGTACTCAGGGCTCTATTGTCCCTCTAACCACTCTGACATAAATGCTATCGAAAATCACATCAAACACTTATCATCAAAACAGTATGGTGCTTTTAAAACTCACCTCACTGGGATTCATCAGTTTGAAGAGAGAAGTTCAACAACAGGTTGAAACTAAGTGAAAAACATGGTTGTTGTGGATGTTGTGGATGTTGTTTCAAAGCCTTAACACAAGGAAGTGGACAGCGCTTTCTAAAGGGATGATTCATTCAAAACACTCAGATGCATATTGGAGCTTATGCATAGGTATAGGCCTATAGAGCCCAAGCCTGAAAAAAAACGTTATTAAAATAATGATTGTGCCATTATACAATATATAGCCTACCGCATATTAGACATGGCAGAAAAACATAAAATAAAACCGATTTAAGTTATCTTTGGTACATAATTGGTCTAGCCTAAATTAAACAAATTCAGAGTTAGCCTATAATTATAATGAATTTGAATTAGGTTATTAATAGCCATGTAATAGGGCATTTTTATATATTTTCATAATGAATAGGCTGAAACATTACCTTTAGCTACAGAATATCTCACCACCGTGCGTTTCCATCTCCTCTCTCTCCGTTCCAATCTCCAGCACGCAGAAAGAGGGGCTGTCAACAGTTTAATGAAATATGTTTTGTTTTGAAAACATGTTACGATCAATGTTCCCAAACAGTTTTCACTTGGTTTCCCAAATTGGAGAATAATACCTGTCACACAGCGAAATAACCGGAGCAGCCTATCCACATGAGTGAAAAACGTACAGGCAGGAAAGTGGCCTCCATTCGCTATTCCAGTGCATACGGATGACATGTTTTTTTTGTCTTGCCCAAGTTCCTGTTCCTGTCCCTGTCCCTGTCCCTGTCCCTGTCCCTGTCCCTGTCCCTGTCCCTGTCCCTGTTCCTGCCCATTTGATAATGGGTCATTCTAAATCAAAACAAATTTTATATATTAGTAAAGACAAAATTCAATTGGGGATAGTCTAATGTGTGAAAATATGATCACTTGATGAGAGAACACCGTGTGCAGCCTGACATGCTGACCACACTGCTTGCGCGCGTGAGCGTATGTGGATTTTGTCCACCACCATATGGACAAGCAGGTTGAGTATCAAAACTAACTCTGAACCAACTATATTAATTTGGGGACAGGTCAAAACGCATTAAACATTTATGGCAATTTAGCTAGCTAGCTTGCTGTTGCTAGCTAATTTGTTCTGGAAAATAAACATTCGGTTGAWATTTTACCTGAAATGCACAAGGTCCTCTACTCTGACAATTAATCCATAGATTAAAGGGTAAACCGAGTTAGTTTCTAGTCATCTCTCCTCCTTCCGGCTTCTTCTTCTTCTTTGGACTTTATATGGCGGTGGGCAACCAACTTTAAGGTGCATTACCACCACCAACTGGACTGGAGTGTGGACCTCAGTTCATCTTTCAATCACCTWCGTGGGTATAAACTCCTAAAAACCAATGAGGAGATTGGAGAGGCGGGACTTGCAGCGCGTCAAGCATCACAAATAGAACCAAGCTCTATTTTAGAGACTGGCTACGCAGACACTCATTGATGCGCGTGAGCAGTTTCAATTAAATTATTGAATAACATGTATGTGAGGCAAGCTTTTTTTGCGACATTCTCTAATCATCCATAGCCTATAATCGCACCATGCAACCCATATATGTTTTGATTTCTAAGGCATTCTATGGTTTGTATCATTCACAGCTAAAGTTGCCAAATAACTCAAAATCTAGCATATAGGACCTGTTTCAAATGATCACTTTTACGCTTGACATAGTCATTTCATATGCGCACTCTCGCTCTGGAATGGGAAAAATATCCTTTCTGTATTATTCAGCTAAGTTCAATTATTTTCTTCTTACTATRAAATCATATAATATAAAATAATGGCACATGATTTATAAGCATATCTYGTCTAWGGCATGGTGCATAGCCAGATAACATACAGTAGGCCAACTGTCACGTAGCTAGGAGTGGTGTGTGCGGAGTCAGGCGCAGAGAGCRGAGGTTTAGGGAAAACCGTATTTATTCCGGTAAGTATGGTCACGCCAAAAACAACAGGCGAAATAATGACCGACCCAAACAGGACAACAAACAGTCCGAAAAATAACAAAACACAACCATCCACAAACAGAACAGAGAACAAGCCCRGACAAAAGCAGRYGGGCATAGAAGGCTTAAATAGCCCTGAAACAACCCCCAAACAAGAAACAGGTGAAACCAATACAGACATAACCAACAGAAAAAGAAAAGGGAATCGGTGGCAGCTAGTAGACCGGTCACGACGACCGCCGAGCGCCGCTTGAACAGGAAGAGGAGCCACCTTCGGTGGAAGTCGTGACACCAACTCATATTCTGTTCTTCGGAAATACATTTTCTTCATATGATAATGTTTCTTCGGACCAGCCTAAAATAAATAATGGATTTATTGTGATGGTGTATATTCAATTTATTTCTTCTTTTTTTTTTTTAAGTAGATGTTCCAAATCCTTGTATGCGGCTTGTAGTCGTGGAGCCTGGAGTTGCTAAACGTGTTTAATTRACGGTCAATTACAGTGAGACCGGCAGACTTTTGCATGACAATAATCATGAATGCCAGAGCACTACTCTCAACTACCTCTCATTGATAAACTACATTTCCGCCACATTACATCTGTATTAAGGTGAATTTAATATTATATGATTAGAAGGTGTTATAAGTGTCTGGCCAGGCTGATGCAATGGCTGTGGGGACCAGTAGGTACTCTAGGTTACGGACCTGTTGTGTGATAGAGTGTCATGCTTGTAGAAGACTACAGAGAGGATTTACGAATGGGGGGATTCTGGGACAGTATGGGGTTGTTGTGGGCAGAGATGGATGGGGCTCTATGGGAGTGCCAKGGGCAGAGGATTTCCTTTGAGATTGTGGGAGATCCCCACCACGGAGAAGTGAATACAGACTGTCCCTGCTGTTAACCACCTCCCTGTCTCCATAGAGACAAACGACAGAGGCAGCCATTCATCTCTGAAGTCCATAGAGTAGGGACTTTAGAGTAGGGCTCTGTTCCATTTGGGTAGTGACAGGAGTTGAGGTGCTATAGCACCCTGAGTTATCCCCAATGCCATCTCTGAGGAGGACKTGTGTTAACAAGGGCAGGTTAAAAGGGGTTCCTTCTACAGGGAGTTTGTAAGGTGTTTGTCTACCCTCTACGTTTTTCTTTCAGTACAGTATTGGGGCAAGGSCCTACAATTACACAATACTGAAATAGAGCTGGAAATAGAGCTGGTTTTCACTGCTAAGTGATGTGAGGACAGGCTAAGTGAGCAGGTGGTGCATCCTTCTACGTCAAATGCAGCGTGTCTTTCCKCCTCCCTCTCTGTTATACAACAAGCTCCTTCAGGGCAGTGCACAAAACATCCCACACTTTTCTTGTAGAATATATGACACACTTCTTTTGTAGACAAGTGTAGAGTAGACCCATGTATTCTCACTACCAGTCCCAAACATAGTTTCCCCCGTCGATAGGGGGCCTTGCTGTAAGTACAGGGACCCCCAGGAGCGGTTCAGTTCATTATACGCAGGGTCCGCGTGACATAGTCTGTTTGGGCTGACCAGGTTACAGAGGAGATTACATACTGACTGAGCGGCCCTTTTGAAACACTAGACATATTCTCCCTGGTGAAAGAGTAATGGAATCAGTGCTGGGTCACTGGTACTCGCCCCCCGGCCCACAAGACAGAGTACTATAACCCTATAACTCTTCTCCTTCTGCTATTATTGTACACATWCAGTATATACAGTATATATAATATCTATTAATTCACAACAATACACGCAAATCTAAAAAGTAAAATAATTTAATTAAGAAATATAGAAATATTAGGACGAGCAATGTTGGAGTCTGGAGTGTATATATTAATATATGTATATATATATATAGATATATAGATAGATAGATAGATAGATAGATAGATAGATAGATAGATAGATAGATAGATAGATAGATAGATAGATNATAGATAGATAGATAGATAGATAGATAGATAGATAGATAGATAGATAGATAGATAGATAGATAGATAGATAGATAGATAGATAGATAGATAGATATTTACACTCCGGACTCCGACATTGCTCTTCCTAATATTTCTTAATTCAATTATTTTACTTTTAGATGTGTGTATTGTTGTGTATTGTTAGATGTTACTGCACTGTTGGAGCTAGGAACTCAAGCATTTCGCTACACCCGCAAAAACATTTCATTACACCCGCAAAAACATTTCATTAGACTGAAAGAGGGCCATTCATGAGAGAAACAATAGTAGTCATGCTTTCCTTTCTTCATCTCAAGCCTCCCTCCTTCTCATTGGCCAAACTCACTTTACCTCCCGCCCCTTAATTTCTCTCCTCTCTCATTGGCTCCGTCCGTCATGCCTATTCTGTCAATCATCCCCTCATGTTGTGGTGTTTGGGAATTAACGCTTGGGTTCCTTAATCCGCAGAGTAATCTGCCTAGAGTGATATTGAAATGTAATCTTAATTTMTTTCCTTCCCAGGCATTTAGGATCTATTTATAGCCCCAACAACAATCTTTTATTAGGTTCAGGACCGCAATTATACAGAGGGAAATCACCTAGTCTTTAGCCAATTGAACTGGGACCAGTTGGTATATCTGAGTCTTGATATATCTGAGTTAGTCTTGGACGGATGTTCTGATCTAGGGTCAGGTCTTATGGGTGTCTGGAAAGTAAATGCTTGGATGGTATCCAGATTGTCATACCTTCAAATCGACCTTGTGCCGTACTGGAATATTCTGTAATACCGGCACTGAACACAAGGGGTGATATTTTCAAACCCCACTGAGCCTTAGCAATGCTAACAAGTATATATAAAATCTCATAGAGAATGCTAACTAAACGCGCATTGCAAACATTTTATACATTCTCTGACCTAAACTATTTGCAGGACAGACATTCTATTATAAAGTTATACAAGTAACAAAAACATTATACTCCCAGTTTGTTGCACCAAACAAATATTAGACAGCAAGGCTCTTGATCCAGGAAGGAATTCTCTGCTGTTACCAAGCTTGATTTTGGAAGAAGCTAATCACTTAGCTAGATAGCTAACTAGCTACTAAATTAGCAAATTAAGTGCTTAACTGCAGAGCATTTAGCACATTTTAGACAGTTAACTTAATAGTTATAAGATATTTAGCTGGCAAACATTTAGTTGTGAATTCTATACTGTAATTACATCACCCATGCTGCACAACAGTGAGTGACTCACAAGGCTCCGGTCTCTCGTCATTGTGTGCTCGTAAACAAACAGTACGTGACTGGGGACTATTGACAAGCTTCATAGTGAAAAATTATGTGACAGTTGAAATTAAGAAAGCAATCTTTTTTATCTCCTAACGTATTACACACGTTGACTACAGTTATTTACGTAAGTAGCTACAAATATTCAAATGTATAAAAAAAAAAAWTCTAATAAATAGTTTCAACGGTATTGAAAAAAACATCCTGTGGCTATTTACAAATATCCTAGTATACGGTATATACAGCTACCGTCCAAGCTTAATAGGTAGACTAGCCAAGTCCCAGCAATGCCTGACTGTTCTGAGGACAGTTGCATTCAATGAACAGAATCACACACCACATACCAAGCAAACACCAGATTGCCACATGCACGCACGCACGCGCGCACGCACGCACGCACGCACGCACGCACGCACGCACGCACGCACGCACACACACACACACACACACACACACACACACACACACACACACACACACACACACAGGCTTTATTAATACCACCAGGCCTACATAGTAAATCCTGGACTGGCCAAAGTCCACCACCATCGTGGCACGGCGCAAATTCTAACCTCCAGTAGTGGCTTTGATATTTCTATCAGTCACCCCGTCAAGTGAGAAAGTAGACAACACAGTTTCACAGCCAAGAGAAGGAGGGAGAGGGAGGGAGCGGGAGTGAGTGAGTGAGAGAGAGAGGGAGAGGGAGGGAGCGGGAGGGAGAGTGAGAGAGGGAGAGGGGCACCGTTAGGTTATGGACCTTGAGGTACACCCAGTCACTTCTCTCGTTCCTTTTTTTTAATTTTTGTGTCAACCCTCCATTTTGTTTTGAAGCTGACCTATCTTCTTGTGTGTGTGTCCCTTCTTCTCTTCTTCCTCAGAATGGACTCAACGCGTTGCACCTGGCAGCTAAGGAGGGCCATGTGGAGCTGGTCCAGGAGCTGCTGGAGAGAGGCTCGGCTGTGGACTCGTCCACCAAGGTGGGYTCCCTTACCGTTCTACCGTACAGTATGTGAGGCTAGCACAGTATGAGGGTAGCACAGGTAGGTAGTCTATTGTTTCATCCACAGCTGAGTAGAGGCAGATTTGTGAAAGACTTGTTAGGAGCATGAATTCTGGCCAGGTTTTAAAATTATATTTCTCTCAGCTGCTTTGGACTTAAGATCCTAATCAAGCACTCCAAAGATGACATCGGGTTTTGTTTTTCTTCAGCGGTGAAGTCGGATAACCGTGCATTGTTTTGTTTTGTTTTGGACTTGATGTTGTACTATCCAATTGGGATAAAATCTTTCAAACAACCCAAAAAATGGATTGCATTTCTCAGAAAAGTCTGCTCGTTCAAGGTATCGGTCTCCAAATTAGGGGCCCAAAATGTGTGTCACACCCGGGGTTAACCAGGTCAAAATCCTGAAACGGCTATAGTCCTACATTAACCTGACTCATAACCTTTTCACAGTGAGACTATATTACCATACCCAGGGCAGTCAGCCATATCCCACWGCCCCCAACACCCAGTGGACTGCAACCTAACTGTAACCTAATGCTGTCACATGACTGTGCACTCTAGAGTACTTCAGAGTACTGGGGTATAGCAGGCAGGAAAGGGGATACAGCTAGTTTCAATTTACATGGAGGTAGTAATGCCAAGCTGTGGAAATGGACAAGGCCTATTCCTTCTAAGCAACATGTTTGGGTGTCGTGTGACTTGTTAGATGTTGAAATGTAGATTCAACACTTAAAAAAAAAAAAAAAAAAAATTTAACAAGGTCGGCCAGTTAACCAGGTCGGCTAGTTGAGAACAAGTTCTCATTTACAACTGCGACCTGGCCAAGATAAAGCAAAGCAGTTCGACACACACAAACAACAGAGTTACACATGAGAAACAAACATACAGTCAAAAATACAGTAGAAAAAGTCTATATACCGTGTGTGCAAATGAGGTAGGATAAGGAGGTAAGGCAATAAATAGGCCATTGTGGCGAAGTAATTACAATATAGCAATTAAACACCGGAATGGTAGATGTGCAGAAGATAAATGTGTAAGTAGAGATACTGGGGTTGCAAAGGAGCAAGATAAATAAATAAATACAGTATGGGGATGAGGTAGTTGGATGGGCTATTTACAGATGGGCTATGTCCAGGTGCATGATCTGTGAGCTGCTCTGACAGCTGGTGCTTAAAGCTAGTGAGGGAGATATGAGTCTCCAGCTTCAGTGATTTTTGCAGTTCGTTCCAGTCATTGGCTGCAGAGAACTGGAAGGAAAGGCGGCCAAAGGAAGAATTGGCTTTTGGGGTGAATATACAGTTGGTGTTTTTGCCTCGTGGTTGGTGTTTGAATGGCTGACATGGTGCCATTTGAGGTGCCTCTCCAAATGATTGTTTAATACTACTCTATATCCAGGACTGACTAGTCTTGTGTTGAACATCATTCACTGGGTSGTGTTTAATTGTTTTTACTGTACATTACTAATTTTAAGTGTGTATTTTGACATCCCAATAGGCCTACCCCAAACTTGAGGTAGATTGTCACTGAAACAAGTGTCTTGACATGACTTTTTAATCATTGTGTCCTAATTAAAAGCATTTAGGGATTAATCCCAGGCTGTTGCTGGTATGAGTGATAACTCTCCATTATCTCTGGCTGTCTGTGTCACAGCATCCATTGGGAAGGCATTATCCCTGGCTGTCTGTGTCACATCTTCATTAGGAAGGCATTATCTCTAGCTGTCTGTGTCATGGCATCATTAGTAAGGCATTTTTCTCTGGCTGTCTGTCTGTCTCACAGCATCATTAGGAAGGCATTATCCCTGGCTGTCTGTGTCACAGCATCATTAGGAAGGCATTTTCTCTAGCTGTCTGTGTCATGGCATCATTAGTAAGGCATTTTCTCTGGCTGTCTGTCTGTCTCACAGCATCATTAGGAAGGCATTATCCCTGGCTGTCTGTGTCACAGCATCATTAGGAAGGCATTTTCTCTAGCTGTCTGTGTTACAGCATCATTAGGAAGGCATTATCCTTGTTGTCTGTGTCACATCATCATTAGGAAGGCATTATCCCTGGCTGTCTGTGTCACAGCATCATTAGGAAGGCATTTTCTCTGGCTGTCTGTGTCACAGCATCATTAGGAAGGCGCCCTCAACTCCATCACTGGTAGCTATGGGTGTCTGTGGATATGCCTGTCTGTCTGGGTTGTCAGTGATGGATTGAATGAATGATGATGGGTGATAAAATGATGAATGGGAGTTGCTGTAGAGTAATGCGATGGCGGTATGACAGTCATTTGTGTGGTAACGAAAATGTCATAACACTAATGAGGGAGGGAGTAGGGTATAGTTAGTTATACAAGGTTTGATCAGAGTGCCAATTATACTGTGATATATACGGTCTCTATTTTTCATGGGACCTCCTTGTGCATGATTCTTTTTATGGGCCTAATATATAGTAAACAAAATGTATTACCTTTTCATTTGGCATGAACACAACCAGTCATGATGTTTTCATCTTATTGTCAACAAATTATAAGTAGGCTACCTGCGCATGTTCGTCCACTCCAAAATAATTCCTGCATTCAAACAGTCTCGACTCTCGACTCGCATCATTTGATAAATGGAAAGACACATTTGTTACAAAACACCAAAAAGTGTGATGACATCTGGTGATTATCTCTGAGTGTAATGATATCTGGTGATTATCTCTGAATGTGGTTACATACACACAAATATTTCATTATTTGTGGATAGTCAGATTATCATAATAGTTTTTCTGAACTCAGGCTACCTGATGGCACTCTGCAGAAAATCACCAATCAAAATAAACATTCCATCACAGCGAACATGTGATTTTTGGGAAGCACATACACAGATCTGGGTGGGCACAGGAGAGCTGGGAGGCTATGAAGCGACGAGTTCACCAGAGCTGTCATTGCCAACCTAGCCGTCTGAGCTAGCCTCAAACTGGCATCTCTCTGCAGCTCGTAAACATACACTTTATTTACCTACTGTCTGCACTAATATCACTCAATATATTACATTTTTAAACATTCTATGTTAAGATCGATTTTCCATACAGCAGAGTTTCAGATATGCCGATTAACCATTTACTGCAGTGGGCTAAATCAGTGTCACACAGAGTGATTCTTGGTAGTCTTAAACAAAGTATAAACCTCACACATGGTTATGGGCTCAACAAMAGGAACACACCTGTGCCATGTCAGATATAGAGTTGAAATGTATTACATTTTGAGTTTGCATCCTAATATTACACTTTATATACATCATAGAAGACTGAAATATAACCAAMACTGTTTGACGTAGAAACACCGGATTTTCGTCGTAAAAAAACATAAAAAATCTTTATTAATGGGGACATTATGAAACGTTTTAATAACATTCCACCCCATGAGGCCAAAGAGGGCACTTTTGGCCACGATGTTTGCGTGTTCTAATATTTTGAAAGATTGCTCAGAAAACCAGGTGTTTTAATCAGCGTATGTTTACTTCTATTTTGACATTAAACCGATTAAGATTAGCAGAGTGAGGTGTTTACATGATTATTGCATAATATGTCTACTGCCATAATCAGTTTAATATTGAATTATTAGTGTGCATGTAAACATACGTACTGGGTCTACACTCTTGTAGTCGGAATTAATGAATGTATCTTATTGACAAAAGGAAAWWTTTTTGTAGAAAGAAAAGTTGGGACACCTGAAAATGGCTGAGATATGTGACTGTCCCGGGATGTTAGGCCACATGGAACAAAAATCTTTTAAACCATGACTCAGAGGTGGGGGTGTTTGTTTAATCTGGAGTAAGTTTTTATTTTAATATGTACCACTGTAGCAGTACAAATAGCATTTTAAACAAATAGGGGAATGGCTAAATTAGCATTATTTAGAGACCACCCCAAGGTTAGACTTTGTTGCATTTCGGGGGCTCATGTCTCATTCAGGGGGTCGGAGACCCCCCCTGGGCCCCCTGTAATTTGCACTCTGGGTGTGGTATGCTTGAAATTCAAACATGGGCAATTCAAAAGGCACTGCATCTCAGTGCAAGAGGCGTCACTACAGTCCCGGGTTAGAATCCAGGCTGTATCACRTCTGGCCGTGATTGGAAGTCCCATAGGGCAGTGCACAATTGGCCCAGCGTCGTCCAGGTTTGGCCAGGGGGGTAGGGCGTCACTGTAAATAAGAATTTGTTCTTAATTAACTGACTTGCCTAGGTAAAGGTTAAATAAGAAAGGTTAAAGGTTAAATAAGAAAGGTTAAAGGTTAAATAAGAAAGGTTGAAGGTTAAATATGAAAGGTTAAAGGTTAAATAAGAAAGGTTGAAGGTTAAATAAGAAAGGTTGAAGGTTAACTAAAGATGAAATACAAAACTGTAATAGTAATACATGTTCCTGTATTTATTTGTGTTTTTAGGCCTATACAGTGCAAAACAGTTCCTGTATTTGTTTGTGTTTTTAGGCCTATACAGTGCAAAATAGTTCCTGTATTTATTTGTGTTTTTAGGCCTATACAGTACAAAACAGTTCCTGTATTTATTTGTGTTTTTAGGCCTCTACAGTGCAAAACAGTTCCTGTCATATATTCATGATGTGATATTCTCCTTCTGTCTGAGGTGAAACGTGAACCTCTTGTTATGTGTTTTAACTCACTTCTTTAGCAACTCAACCCCCCAATGCTCCACGTTTTCCTTGTTCTCTGATACTGCTAGAAGTACTGTCTGTGTGTTCTATCCACCAGAAAGGGAACACAGCCCTCCACATTGCCTCTCTGGCCGGACAGGCAGACGTAGTGAAGATGCTGGTGAAGCAGGGAGCAGAAATTAACTCTCAGTCTCAGGTAAGAGATACAGTAGCAAGGCGGCAGCTATCTTGCTTTCGTCTCTAATCCCTGCCAACTGATCAGGATTGCTGTGGACATACCTGGCTATGGACATACCTGTGGACATATGGGCTAAGCACATAACCTCTTACTGTGCGGTGTGCAGCCAGTCATATTGATGTTGTATTGATTGATGCTATACAAAATGGTGTCTTCCCAAAATGATGTTACCTGTACAGTTGTTGTTGTTGTTGTTGCTGTTGGCTGTTGTTGTTGTTGTTGCGTGTTGTGTTTTCGCTGTGTTGTTGTTGTTGTTGCTGTTGCTGTTGTTGTTGTTGTTGTTGTTGCTGTGCTTGTTTGTTGTTTGTTGCTGTTGTTGTTGTTGCTGTTGTTGCTGTTGTTTTGCTGTTGTGCTGTTTGTCTGTTGTTGTTGCTGTTGTTGTTGTTGCTGTTGTTGTTGTTGTTGCTGTTGTTGTTGTTGTTGCTGTTGCTGTTGTTGTTGTTGTTGCGTTGTGTTGTGTTGTTTGCTTGTGTTGTTGTGCTGTTGTGTTGTTGTTGTTGTTGTTGTTGCTGTTGTTGCTGTTTGTTGTTGTGTTTTTTTTCGTTGTTGTGTTGTTGTTGTTGTTGTTGGCTCAAAGATCGAACGTTGCACTGTTGTTATCTCCAAATGGCTTCACTCTCTGTAACATGGCTGCTCAGGAGAACCATATAGATGTGGTACGTTACCTTCTGGAGAACGGAGGTTAACCAGAGCACCGCCACAGAGGTGAGGACGGAGCGTGTCTTTATGGCAGTCGTACGGTTTAAAGTCACATTTTGAACATAAAAATCAAGATGTTAACCAACACCTACATTTGAACAATTTGTTCTGTTTCTGAATAATTACATATCAACTCTATCCATCACCATTGTTTGTCTGTGGCTATGCTAACCTTCTCCCTCCTCCAGGATGGCTTTCACCTCCCCTGGGCATCGCTCTCGAGCAGGCCACAACCAGGTGGTGTCCGTCCTGCTGGAGAATGACACCAAGGGCAAGGTGGCGGCTGCCGCCCTGCACATGCCGCCCGCAAGGACGACACCAAGTCAGCAGCGCTGCTCCTCCAGACGACCACAACGCCGGACGTCCAGTCCAAGGTACGGCCGAGGGGAAGGGCTCACTGGTTGAAACAGGCATCTGTGTCCATTGGTTAGCATATGTCGTGTTGCTAGGACCATGTGTTGTTTATGGTGCAAGCCTGTAAGGAAATATAATACAGTGTGTTTACAGTTTATTGTCAGCATTTGTGTGTATGGTATAAATAGGAACACTTTTAATAGCTAATGGTGTAGAGGAAAATGCACAGTGTTGACATTAGTTCTGTCCGACTGTCTGTGGTGTGTTACCAATAGTTGGTTAGTCTGTCTGTCTGTCTGTCTGTCTTGCTGTCTGTCTGTCTGTCTGTCTGTCTCTGTCTGTCTGTGTCTGTTGTCTGTCTGTCTTGTCTGCTGCTGTTCTGTCTGTCTGTCTGTCTCTCTGTCTGTTCTCTCTGTCTGTCTCTCTCCTCTCTCTGTCTCTCTCTCTCTTTCTCCTCAGTGTCTGTGGGTTTACAGTAGTGGTTGCCTGTTGTCTGTCTGTCTGTCTGTCTGTCTGTCTGTCTGTCTGTCTGTCTGTCTGTCTGTTCTGTCTGTCTGTCTGTCTGTCTGTCGTCTGTCTGTCTGTCTGTTGTCTGTCTGTCTGTCTGTTCTCTTTCCCTCTCCCTCTCTCTCTCTCTCTCTCTCTCTCTCTCTCTCTCTCTCTTTCCTCTCTCCTCTCTCTCTCACTCACTCACTCTCTCACTCACTCACTCACTCACTCACTCACTCACTCACTCACTCACTCACCCACTCACTCACTCACTCACTCACCTCATCATACTCACTCACTCACACTTCAATCTCCATTCTCTTCTTCTCTCTCTCACTTACTCACTCTCTCTCTCTCTCTCACTTACTCACTCTCTCTCTCTTTCTGTCTCTCTCTTTCTCTCTCTCTCTCCCCTTCAGTGTCTGTGTGCTTTCCACGTGTTCCTTGGTCCTGCCACTAACCGGGCCTCTTTCTCTTCCTGTCTTATCTGTCTGTCTGACCCACTCACGCCCTCCTCCCCCCCATCACTCGCTACCTCCGTGTTTTTGTCTAGCACTGTATGGAGTGTGCTATTGTCCACAGGTCGTATTGTTGAATATCATGAGAGGATAAAACATAACATCGTATTTCCAATGTGGTCCTCGGTGTAGGATAATAACAGGAGTGAAAACTAGCAGTGTTGTGGTTCACCAGGTCGTCAACAGCCCTGCGCTGTAAACACATGGCACACCAGTTATAATTGATGTTGTCATGACATGCTGTTTGCAGCTCAGCTGTTTTCATGAAATACTCTTCACCATGAGCCACAGGGGAGACCCAGAGGAGGGTGGATGAAGAGTGCAGCATGCCAACACACTCACATAAACTCACACACACACCCACTATCGCACACACACCCACTATCGCACACACACCCACTATCGCACACTATGGCTGCATTTACACAGGTAGCCCAATTCAGATATTCTTTCCACTAATTGGTCTTTTGACCAATCACGTCAGATCTTTTCACATCAGATATTTTTCAGAGCTGATCTAATTCATCGAAAGACCAATTAGTGAAAAAATTATAAACGCAAACATGAAAGTCGTCTGACTTTACCTGAATTAGTTTGGAAATAACCACCATCTTAAAGTCTGACTTTGAATTGTAAAAACACTATAAATTTGCAACTCTCTAGTGAGTTTGGCCTTGTGGCACAAAATGTCTGCCATGCATCACTGTGGCCTGTTGCATAGCGACAGTAAGGCCTGCTCATAGATAATAGTATTGTGTACAGTATAGCTCCATGGGCTTGCTTCCCTCATTGTAAAACATCTGAAGGTTTTTGGATGAAAAGATACTATAAAGCATACACAGTTTAGCGATAAAGCATTTTTTTTTAAGAGAATCATACCACTCTAGCCACGTTGCCAGTATACTTTGTACTGCGTAACTACCCTGAGCTCTGAACGTCTGTACGACTGTGTGTGAAATATCTCAAGTGTTTCCCTTCCTCGTCTCCACTGCTTCAGATGATGGTCAATAGGACTACGGAGGTATAACCACTATGTCTACCACTCCAACCGTGACCATAAAACACATCACTTTTCTGTTTTGTCTTTATTTCCCTCACGTCTATAGCATTGCACGGTGGCAAATAGCCGCGGGTCTTTTGATTTTGTTCTGTAATGCTAATTATAAACTGGGTGGTTCAAGCTCTGAATGCTGATTGGCTGACTGCCGTGGTATATCAGACCGTATACCATGGGTATGACAAAACGTTTTATTTTACTGCTAGAATCACATTGGTATCCAGTTTATAATAGCAATAAGCGACCTCTGGGTTTGTGGTATTTGGCCAATATACCACGGCTAAGGGCTGTSTCCAGGCACTCCACATTGCATCGTGTTTAAGAACAGCCCTTAGCTGTGGTATATTGGCCATATACCACACCCCCCAGGCCTTAAGTACGCATGGCAATATTTTTTTTCCACGCCTCAGTAGTTTGTCTTTCAGTTATAAAATGGTTATCTGTTCATTTTTACTTTGTGCGTACTTTTGACTTCCTTTCTATTTTGATTGGTTGAGTTTCTGTAGTTGTATTGATGCTATGACAAGCTCAGCAAGCTTGATTACTGAAAACCTCCAATACATTTCACCTCTAATACAAAACATTTCACACAAAGATGATTTTCATAATGATGAATAATGCTTTTTGACAGGGTGTTTGTTAACATATAGAACACCTGTATGTTGTGTTGGACGCCATTAATTTATATTTTCCATGCACTATCAACTAAATTGATGTTATTTGACAAAACACAACATTTTTTATTGTTATAATGAGGTCAGTAGTGTCACATTTTTATAATTACAAGGAGCTTGTAATTATATATATATAAATATATCAATGCAAATATATGTACATTATTCTTGCATTCAAACATGTTTTTCATACAGTATATTATACTCCCCARTGCAATGTCATGATATTACATCAATCCCAAAGTATCCAGGTGCTTTGCAGGTAGTTTGCAGGACCAATAGCATGATGCATCGTGTCTCTTAATTTGCACCATTATCAGCGATCAGCTTTAAATGTGTACTTTTGAATCATCGCGTAGTCTACAATTCTTCACACTTTTGTAAATAATGTTTTCACATTAAATCGGACCATGACTTTCAGAATGGAAAGGTAAGCCAAGAATTTCACAATACTCCCACCTGCTTTGATTTCTCTCAGATTTTCTTAGAATTCCTAACATGACAATATGCAGTACAATGACATAGTGCACTTTGGTGTTGATAAAAAAATACAGTCATGTTTTTTATTTTTTATTTCCTTCTCTGTCCTGTAAATGTGTGCTTAACTAATACTGTATCAGTTGTTTGGTTGATATTAACAGTCTGTAACTAATGTACGTGTATTTGGTTTTTATTTCCTTCATTTATGAATTATTATTATTTCTTTATTATTTCTTTAAACGTAGACACTATTGTTTCTATTTTRTTCTGACTGTAGGATCACCAGTTGCATGGTGGAGATCTTTCTGAGTGTGTGTTTGTGTGTATGCGTACACTACGGAATTTGTGTGTACGTGCGTTATCGAATCATGATTTTCTGGAACTGAATTTTWTGATTTCTTTCCTTCCCTTCATCTCTTTGGTTTCCTCCCTCTTCAATTTTTTGAATATTTTGACTATTCATTTCCTTTTCTTTCTTTCCTTTTGTTGACGTGATGCGACTGCTGCATGCTGGGATGGTGGAGGTCAAGGGTGAAGGGTCAGATTATGGGGTCATGAATGAGGCTACTATCTAACCCACTCTGTCTCTCTCCCTCCCGCTGTCTGTGTCCGCCCCCCTGTGTTACAGAGTGGATTCACGCCACTGCATATCGCTGCCCACTATGGAAACGTGAACGTGTCCACATTACTGCTGAACCGTGGGGCGGCTGTGGACTTCACAGCCAGGGTGAGTAGTGTACCATTACCTCTACCTTCTGATCTGGAGTCAGCTGTGCTACCGTTGTGCCACGAAGTCTTAGGCACCATTACCTCTACCTTCTGATCTGGAGTCAGCTTTGCTACCGTTGTGCCACGAAGTCTTAGGCACCATTACCTCTACCTTCTGATCTGGAGTCAGCTGTGCCTCCATTGTGCCACAAGGTCCTGGGCACCGATTAATATAGACCTTTACTGGGACTAGTGCACAGTTTGTAGGTAATAGGAAGGGCTGCCCACACACTGTGCCAACCCTGCACAGAGTCCAAGAGCCATAAACAACAGGAGACCTTAAAACACGTACACACACGCTCTGAGCGAGTAGAGTGTACTGCTCTTTAGGAACCCACAGTCTGCTAATTATATGCTTTCTAGGACAATGACGCCTCAGAACTTCCCCTTTTCTCTGAATCATCATGTCAGTGTCTCCATCAGTCACTCAAGGGAAGACGTACTGTACTGTACTGTACTGTACAACCACTCAGACAGAAGAGAGGAACCAGGGGAATGGGAGAAAGCCTGTCTTTTTTAGGAGTTGAGACTCAAAGGCAGAGACAGGGAGAGTGTTCTGTTCAAGCTGAAAGGGTACTTTAAGGTCACAGACTCAAGTACTCTTCTTAACTCTCAGACTGTGTGTGCGCGTGTGTGTGTGTGTGTGTGTGTGTGTGTGTGGTGTGTGTGTTTGTGGTGTGTGTGTGTGTGTGTGTGTGTGTGTGTGTGTGTGTGTGTGTGTGTGTGTGTGTGTGTGTGTGTGTGTGTGTGTGTGTGTGTGTGTGTGTGTGTGTGTGTGTGTGTGTGTGTGTGTGTGTGTGTGTGTGTGTTGTTTTGGTGTGTTGTGTGTGTGCGCGTGGGTGTGTGTGTGTGTATGTGTGTGAGAATCCTTTAATTTGCAGAAACGTAACACTCAAAACCCCTGTCATTTCTGCTATGTCACACTTTCTCAGGTGTTTTTAGTCACAGTCATCCTCACAAGCTGTGTGTCCCGCAGTGTTTTGGGCCAGGCGATCAGCTTTCACATTGTCAGGATTTCACAGACAGCAGAGGAGTGGCCAGACACCAAGACAACAGAACACATCCTAAGAGGATGAATGAACAGGAAGCCATTGTCAGCAATTCAATTCAATTAAAACGTTATTGTCTCAGCAGGGAAATTCATCGTGGCATATTAGAAAGCATGAACTACCCCCACCGTCTGAAAAACAACATTAAACATAATAGAAACTGTGTTCTGGCCTTGTGACAACACCAATTGTATACAGTAGTATTGTGGTTATATAACGGTAACTAACACACTTTTTTACATAGCGCTGTTCCGTACAATTGACCTTATTGCGCACAAAAAACGTAATACTTCCAGGTCAACTGTAGTATGAATAACATTGTAAAGCACAATTTCTCCCCTTTCATGCTGGCCATCTCTGCATGATTGAAGAAGGCAATGAGCTCCGTCGGATCTTTTTAAAAATGGCGGGTGGGGAAGCGAAACCTATTTCGTGATAGTGAAAGGGGGAGATATGTCTAGTTGGGAAACAGCTTTTTTTCACCTAATCTGTCCAACTTATCACCTCTAAAATGTAAATAAAACACTATAAAGAGTTTATATAATGTGTCATTACATACCTGTTTGAAGGTTTGTGTCGAATTTGAATGTTTTTTTTAGGGCGGCTCTAAAGTTATCTTCAGAAGTGTCGCGGCTTTTGAGCGTCATGATGGCTTGCAGTGATGACGCAAAAAATGAATGCATTCAGTTGTACAATTGATTAGTTATCCTCCCTCACCCCTTACCCCTTACCCCTTACCCCTTACCCCTTACCCTGTCCCTGTCCCTGTCCCTGTCCCTGTCCCTGTCCCTGTCCCTGTCCCTGTCCCTGTTGTTTTTAACCTGCGAGAGAAGCACCACACCTGGTGGAGAGAGGCTGTACGACACAGAATGASTTGCATTATGAGTGCTCTACGTTATGTCATGACACGTCACCATTTAACGTACAGCGTCAGATGGGTCCGTTTTTTTCAACTTTTCTCCAATACTATCGGGCCATTACCATGTCAGTCAATGCTTGAATAGAAACGTAGTTCACACCCCGGATGTTTATGCCAGCACAGTCGCTACAGTCCCATTAGTTTTCATTGCAGCCTCGTTTGAATGCCGCGGTTGCGCAAATTTGTGCGGAATGGGGTTAGTCACCGTTACCAGTAGTTAATTTGTTTATTTAGATTTGAATGTGTCTTCCGTTGTGTTCTATGTGTTTCAGAATGGGATCACTCCCCTCCACGTGGCCTCCAAGCGTGGTAACACTAACATGGTGCGCCTCCTACTGGACAGGGGGTCTCAGATCGACGCTAAGACTAGGGTAAGTCCACGCACGCACACACACACACATACATACAGTACACTCAAAGAGTTACTAAACCCAGATGCGCAACATCCCGAGACTTCCGGGAATGCTTGTGAAACAGACCAAACAGACCCGATTGGGGTTTGGGGTTGGTTCTTAATTTTCTGGAAATATAAAAGGCACAACCTAAATTGGAGTCAATGTCTTAAGTARTTGAACATGTTATWACTCCAACCTCRTGAACGTGACAAACTGACACCTTTTCCTCTGGGTCAAGAACAACCTTTGATTTGTGCCTTTGATTTGATGGCCTGCACATGCTCAGTTCGGCGGGCGTGACGACCGTTAGACCCGATGAGCTWAGTTAGCCAACGTCGCCATGCCATCACATACAAGCGTGATCAGGGATTTCTATTGGAGAAGCAGTTTCTAGTATCTTCATACTGTACTGTCTTTGGTACACACACACACATATATGAGTCTCTACTGTGTGTGTGTGTGTGGTGCTGTGTGTGTGTGTGTGTGTGTGTGTGTGTGTGTGTGTGTGTGTGTGTTGTGTGTGTGTGTGTGTGTGTGTGTGTGTGGTGTGTGTGTGTGTGTGTGGTGTGTGTGTGGTGTGTTCTTACATTTGTGTACTGTATAAGTGTGCCCACTGTTCATACTGTATGTGGGTGTGGAATGTATTGATCAGTATGAGATGTAGGGTCATGAGTGTGTACTGTATGTGGGATGTATTGATCAGTATGAGGAGGGTCAGTGAGTGTGTACTGTATGTGGGATGTATTGATCAGTATGGAGAGGGGTCAGTGAGTGTGTACTGTATGTGGATGTATTGATCAGTATGAGAGAGGTCAGTGAGTGTGTACTGTATGTAGGATGTATTGATCAGTATGAGAGAGGGTCAGTGAGTGTGTACTGTATGTGGGATGTATTGATCAGTATGAGAGAGGGTCAGTAGAAGTGTGTACTGGTACTGTAGGATGTATTGATCAGTATGAGAGAGGGTCAGTGAGTGTGTACTGTATGTGGGATGTATTGATCAGTATGAGAGAGGGTCAGTGAGTGTGTACTGTATGTTGGTGTACTGTGTCGTGTCTTTGGCTATGCCAGATTAAGTGATATGACATGCTATTCTATAAAATCCTTTCTCTGTAATTAATATTACCTGATTGAGCTAATCATGTAAATGTAATTAACTAGAAAGTCGGGGTCCCACRAAAGAGTGTTTATAGAGCWGTTATCTTCCGAATAAACTCTTAAAGACCTAGTAATATTTTACATCAATAGCAGTCAATATTAATCGTCACCTTATTTCAGTCTCATCTGAAAGTTGTAAATTCTTGGTTATCTTCACGAACCCTGGCTAACAAGTTGAATCAGCAATACAACATTGAGTTTAATCATTTATTTACTAAATACCTAACTAATCACACAGAATTACATATACACAGAATGAATCATACATTGATTACAAATTATGTCATAAAGGAAAACGTACCTAGCGGACGGAACATATATGACAGCTRGTTACACAAAGGAAAGGAGGTTGGSTTTGAGTGAAAGAGCGGGAAGACTGAGGAACAAAGGGAGAAGCCATGCTATCGTAAATACAGTATCTTATGCATTCTAAATTACCGCCCATTTGGAAAAGGAAAATGCAATAAATATTTACTCTGAGCTGCGCTTCGGTAGGTTGGTCGTAGATGCTGGCCGTGTTGGCCAACAGAGATCTTCCTGTCCTCGGAAGAATGTCTCTGGTGGTAAACTGGATACGTTGTAGTATCGTCGGTGTGTGTTAGACTGGATAAGGTCGTCCGTCCTTTCCTATCCCACGTTTACAGTTGCTGTTGCTAACTCAACGGCTAGGAGGTATCCCTTCTGTCGTGAATAAGAGTTCAAAGTTCATACCATTCGCAACCAAAGCTCACKCTGAGGTTGGCTTCRTTCTGTAGTTATTATCTGAATCCTTCTGACRTYGGACYGTMGTCCTAATGTACCCGGAACMRRAGGTTACATTTTCRTCAAKGGCTTATATAGTGGAGGGAGAGAAGCRTGTGTTTCATAGTTTATAACCCATGTCTCTTCACAGGGGCGTGCCACTGATTGAGCAGAGCTCTAACCTTATGAAAACCCAATTCTCTCATTTGGAAGCTAAAATTACATTTAATCTTTTCACAAATAGTTTCATGAAGGAAGTTTTGAAGCGGGTCATGATGGCTTTTGCAGCTGATGACCGGCAAAAAAATGAAATGGCAAATATGATACATGAATTCAGGTTTTGTACACCCTAAGAAGATATGATTTAGTTATCCTCCCTCACCCTTACCCCTTACCCCTTACCCCTTACCCCTTACCCTGTCCCTGTCCCTGTCCCTGTCCCTGTCCTGTCCCTGTCCCTGTCCCTGTCCTGGTTGTTTTTAACTCAACCTGCGAGAGAAGCACCACACCTGTGGAGAGAGGCTGTACGACACAGAATGAGTTTGCATTATGAGTGCTCTACGTTATGGTCATGACAGTCACCATTTAACGTACAGCGTCCAGATGGGTCCGTTTTTTTTAACTTTTCTCCAATACTATCGGGCCATTACCATGTCAGTCATGCTTGAATAGAAACGTAGTTCACACCCCGGATGTTTATGCCAGCACAGTCCGCTACAGTCCCATTAGTTTTCATTGCAGCCGTCGTTTGAATGCCGCGGTTGCGCAAATTTGTGCGGAATGGGGTTAGTCACCGTTACCAGTAGTTAATTTTTTTATTTAGATTTGAATGTGTTCTTTCGTTGTGTTCTAATGGTTTTCAGAATGGGATCAACTCCCCTCCAACGTGGCCTCCAAGCGTGGTAACACTAACATGGTGCGCCTCCTACTGGACAGGGGTCTCAGATCGACGCTAAGACTAGGGTAAGTCCACGCACGCACACACACACACATAATATACAGTACACTCAAAGAGTTACTAAACCCAGATGCGCAACATCCCGGAGACTTCCGGGGAATGCTTGTTGAAACAGACCAAACAGACCCGATTGGGGTTTGGGGTTGGTTCTTAATTTTCTGGAAAATAATAAAAGGCACAACCTAAATTGGAGTCAATGTCTTATAGTAATTGAACATGTTTACTCCAACCTCATGAACGTGACAAACTGACACCTTTTCCTCTGGTCAAGACAACCTTTTGAATTTGTGCCTTTGATTTGATGGCCTGCACATGCTCCAGTTCGGCGGGCGTGACGACCTAGACCGATGGACTTAGTTAGCCAACGTCGCACATGGCCATCACATACAAGCGTGATCAGGGATTTCTATTGGGAGAAGCAGTTTCTAGTATCTCAACTGTACTGTCTTTGGTACACACACACACATATATGAGTCTCTCTGTGTGTGTGTGTGGTGTGTGTGTGTGTGTTGTGTGTGTGTGTGTTGTGTGTGTGTGTGTGTGGTGTGTGTGTGTGTGTGTGTGTGTGTGTGGTGGTGTGGTGTGTGTGTTGTGGTGTGTGTGTGGTGTTTCTACATTTGTGTACTGTATAATGTGGCCCACTGTTCATACTGTATGTGGGTGTAGGATGTATTGATCAGTATGAGAGAGGGTCAGTGAGTGTGTACTGTATGTGGGATGTATTGATCAGTATAGGAGAGAGGGTCAGTGGTGTGTACTGTATGTGGGATGTATTGATCAGTATGAGAGAGGGTCAGTGAGTGTGTACTGTATGTATGAGATGTATTGGATCAGTATGAGAGAGGGTCAGTGAGTGTGTACTGTATGTAGGATGTTTGATCAGTATGAGAGAGGGTCAGTGGAGTGTGTACTGTATGTGGGATGTATTGATCAGTATGAGAGAGGGTCAGTGAGTGTGTACTGTATGTAGGATGTATTGATCAGTATGAGAGAGGGTCAGTGAGTGTGTACTGTATGTGGGATGTATTGATCAGTATGAGAGAGGGTCAGTGAGTGTGTACTGTATGTTGGTGTACTGTGTCGTGTCTTTGGCTATGCCAGATTAAGTGGATATGACATGCTATTCTATAAAATCCTTTCTCTGTAATTAATATTACCTGATTGAACTAATCATGTAAAATGTAATTAACTAGAAAGTTCGGGTCCCACAAAAGAGTGTTTATAGAGCAGTTATCTTCCGAATAAACCTCTAAAGACCTGTAATATTTTACATCAATAGCAGTCAATATTAATCGTCACCTTATTTCAGTCTCATCTGAAAGTTGTAAATTCTTGGTTATCTTCACGACCCTGGCTAACAAGTTGAATCAGCAATACAACATTGAGTTTAATCATTTATTTACTAAATACCTAACTAATCACACAGAATTACATATACACAGAATGAATCATACATTGATTACAAATTATGTCATAAAGGAAAACGTACCTAGCGGACGGAACATATATGACAGCTGTTACACAAAGGAAAGGAGGTTGGGTTTGAGTGAAAGAGCGGAAGACTGAGGAACAAAGGGAGAAGCCATGCTATCTAAATACAGTATCTTATGCATTCTAAATTACACGCCCATTTGGAAAAGGAAAATGCAAATAATATTTACTCTGAGCTGCGCTTCGGTAGGTTGGTCGTAGATGCTGGCCGTGTTGGCCAACAAGATCTTCCTGTCCTCGGAAGAATGTCTCTGGTGGTAAACTGGATACGTTGTAGTATCGTCGGTGTGTGTTAGACTGGATAAGGTCGTCCGTCCTTTCCTATCCCACGTTTACAGTTGCTGTTGCTAACTCAACGGCTAGGAGGTATCCCTTCTGTCGTGAATAAGAGTTCAAAGTTCATACCATTCGCAACCAAAGCTCACCTGAGGTTGGCTTCTTCTGTAGTTATTATCTGAATCCTTCTGACTGGACGTGTCCTAATGTACCCGGAACAGAGGTTACATTTTCTCAAGGGCTTATATAGTGGAGGGAGAGAAGCTGTGTTTCATAGTTTATAACCCATGTCTCTTCACAGGGGCGTGCCACTGATTGAGCAGAGCTCTAACCTTATGAAAACCCAATTCTCTCATTTGGAAGCTAAAATTACATTTAATCTTTCACAAATAGTTTCATATTCAAACATTTAAATTGCACAACAATTCCATGTGAATCTGATAACTAGAATGTGTAGACTTTCCCAGGTACAGTTTATGTCGTCCTGTCATCAGTCATAATGTCTCAGAACTGACATCATATTCATTAGTACCAACGCATTATTTCAACTGGTTTATTACGAATATGGTTCCTTTCCCACCTCTTGATGTTCAGACTCTCTAGTTTAACAAAGGCTATTCAAGAGTCCTTCGTAGAGTCAAGAGAGAGGGGAGAAAGGTATTTATGGGGGGGTCATAAACCTTACCCACAGGCCAACGTCATGACAACTGCATAGCTGCTGGATGTGTGTGTGTGTGAGTGAGAGCTGCAGATCAATGTATTTACAGCTAGCCCACTAGAGAATAACTTGCTGAGCCTTAACGCCTCCATTTTGACCCGCTGTTATTCCTGTGTTCTTGGCCGTTTTGCTGCTCAGTCAGCTTAATGTATTAATTTAGGACAAAAAACTCTCCCTCTCCTCCTCAATCACTCCATCACTATTACCTCCTCAGGTAGCCTGACAATCAATCCATATTTTGTGTCAGAAAAGTCTTTTTTAAATAATGGATATTTGTGTCTATTACCAAGGTATTGAATCCTATTATACAACGGTTGGGTCTAATCCTGAATGCTGAGTGGTTAAACTGCATTCCAGCCGGTGTCTATTCCACAAGTTACCACTGGCTAAATCTATACGTTTAAATGCCTATTTACTCTGTTCCGTCTGACTCCGCAATCCACTGTCTCATCAAACCCAGCAGCAATTTATAAAAAAGCATCTAGACATTATCTCACATTTCTTTTCAGACTAACATTGTAGTTTTCCAAAATTGACAGGATAGTTGAGCATGTGGTATAAACCCTCTGCTGCTCCAATAGTCCTCTCGCATGACATTGTGCAACATTGTTTACCAATTATTGCAAATTCAGTTCTCCCAGCTGTCCCTAGTAATGAACGTGTTGGGAGTCGGGACTAACCCAGACAACAAATATCAAATCACATTTTATTTTGTCAAATGCGCCGAATACAACAGGTGTAGACCTTACAGTGATGAATTCTTACTTACAAGCCCTTAACCAACATTGCAGTTTTAAGAAAATACCTAAAAAAAAGTAAGAGGTAAGAATAACAAATAATTAAAGAGCAGCAGTAAATAACAATAGCGGCGCTATATACAGGGGTTACCGGTACATAGTCAATGTGCTGGGGCACCGGTGTAGAGGTAATTGAGGTAATATGTATTAAAGTTATTAAAGTGACTATGCTAGATAATAACAGAGAGTAGCAGCAGTGTAGAATGGGGTGGGGGGGGCAATGGAAATAGTCTGGGTAGCCATTTGATTAGATGTTCAGGAATCTTATGGCTTGCGGGAAGAAGCTGTTTAGAAGCCTCTTGGACTAGACTTTGGTTGCTCGTACTGCTTGTCGTGCGGTAGCAGAGAGAACAGTCTGTGACTAGGGTGGCTGGAGTCTTGACAATTTTTAGGGCTTCCTCTGACACCGCCTGGTATAGAGGTCATGGATGGCATGAAGCTTGGTCCTGGTGATGTTACTGGGCGTACGCACTCCCTCTGTAGTGCCTTGCGGTCGGAGGCCGAGCAGTTGCCATACCAGGCAGTGATGTAACCCGTCAGGATGCTCTCGATGGTGCAGCTGTAAAACCTTTTGAGGATCTGACGACCCATGCCAAATCTTTTCAGTCTCCTGAGGGGGAAAGTTTGTCGTGCCCTCTTCACGACTGTCTTGGTGTGCTTGGACCATGTTACAGACAGACAGGCAGCGTTTCTCAGCCTGTCGAAATCATGAATCAGCTGGCATCAGTTTTATGGATATATACAGAAATATCAATAGAGATCAGGTCGATGAAAACCAAGTGCAGCTAGTTTTTCAGTCTTTCCAGCTTCAGTTTGAAGTGATTGTGTTTGAGTTGTTGGCTAGATCCTCTGAACAACAATGTCTTGACGAGTGAGCACATTTTCTATGCCAGGCGAAATTGCGCCTCATTAGCTCATTGTTATGGATGTATCCAAATAAATGTCACTAGAAAACAGCTTAAAAAAAATGCAAAAGCAGCTACTTTGTTGTTTTTTCTGGCTGCCCTGTTTGACGTGACTGTAAGTTAGCCGTAGTTGGCTTGCTAGCGAAGAGATAAGAACGTTGCCAGCCAGTATGGCAATGGAACATATAAAACCAACGACTGGGGTCCTTGGTGGTTACTAGGCTACCTGGGGCGGCAGGTAACCCAGTGGTTCTACTAGCGCTAACGTGGGGCGGCAAGGTAACCCAGTGGTTACTAGGCTACCTGGGCGGCAGGTAACCCAGTGGTACTAGGCTACCTGGGCGGCAGGTAACCCAGTGGTACTAGGCTACCTGGGCGGCAGGTAACCAGTGGTTACTAGGCTACTGGGGCGCAGGTAACCCAGTGGTTACTAGGCTACCTGGGCGGCAGGTAACCCGTAGTGGTTACTAGGCTACCTGGGGCGGCAGGTAACCCAGTGGTTACTAGGCTAAACCTGGGGCGCAGGTAACCCAGTGGTCACTAGGCTACCCTGGGGCGGCAGGTAACCCAGTGGTACTAGGCTATGGGGGGCAGGTAACCCAGTGGTTACTAGGCTACCTGGGGCAGCGGTAACCCAGTGGTACTAGGCTAACCTGGGGCGGCAGGTAACCCAGTGGTCACTAGGCTACCTGGGGCGGCAGGTAACCAGTGGTCTACTAGGCTACTGGGCGCAGGTAACCCAGTGGTTACTAGGCTACCTGGGCGGCAGGTAACCCAGTGGTTCACAGGCTAACTGGGGCGCAGGTAACCCAGTGGTTACTAGGCTACCTGGGGCGGCAGGTAACCCAGTGGTCACTAGGCTACCTGGGGCGGCAGGTACCAGTGGTTACCTAGGCTAACCTGGGGCGCAGGTAACCCAGTGGTTACTAGGCTACCTGGGGCGGCAGTAACCCAGTGTTACTAGGCTAACTGGGCGGCAGGTAACCTAGTGGTTACTAGGCTACTTGGGCGGCAGGTAACCAGTGGTTCTAGGCTACCTGGGCGGGCAGTAACCCAGGTGGTTACTAGGCTACCTGGGGCGGCAGGTAACCAGTGGTTACTAGGCTACCTGGGCGGGCAGGTAACCCAGTGGTTACTAGGCTACCTGGGCGGCAGGTAACCCAGTGGTTACTAGGCTACCTGGGCGGCAGGTAACCTAGTGGTTACTAGGCTACCACCTGGGCGGCGGTTAACAGTGGTTACTAGGCTACCTGGGGCGGCAGGTAACCTAGTGGTTATAGAGCGTTGGACCTAGTAACCAAATGGTTTCTAGATCAAATCCCCAGCTGACAAGGTAAAATCTGTCTTCTGCCCCTGAACAAGGCAGTTAACCCCACTGTTCCTAGGCCGTGACTAAAATAAGAATTTGTTCTTAACTGACTTGCCGTCTTAAATAAAATAATTATACTACACTGTTGACCTTGAGCCGTGTGTTGTGTTCATGTGAGGTTGGGGGGTTGTTTTTATGTGTGTGTGTGTGTGTGTGGTGCGTGCAGTTTTGTTTTGTATCCCCTGTGTGTATCACAGGAGGTTGGTGGCACCTTAATTGTGGAGGATGGGCTTGTGGTAATGGCTGGAGTGGAATAGGTGGAATGGTATTAAATACATCAAACACATGGTTTGATACTATTCCATTCGCTCTGTTTCAGCCATTATTATGAGCTGTTCCTCCCCTCAGCAGCCTCCACTGGTACTGTTTGTATGAACCGTGTGTGTTGTGTGTGTGTGTGTGTGTGTGTGTGTGTGTGTGTTGTGTGTGTGTGTGTGTGTGTGTGTGTGTGTGTGTGGTGTGTTGTGTGTGGTGTGTGTGTGTGTGTGTGTGTGTGTGTGTGTGAATGATAGAGTCTGCAGAGCATGTGTTTGATGATGACCATCTGTGTGTTTCTTACAGGACGGCCTCACACCTCTACACTGTGCAGCCAGGAGTGGACATGACCAAGCAGTGGAGCTATTGCTGGAGAGAGGAGCACCTAGCTGGCTAGGCCAAGTACACAAGAGTACACGCACACACACACACACACATGGCACACACACACACACACACACACACACACACACACACACACACACACACACACA
This sequence comes from Salvelinus sp. IW2-2015, assembly GCF_002910315.2. Taxonomy (NCBI): domain Eukaryota; kingdom Metazoa; phylum Chordata; class Actinopteri; order Salmoniformes; family Salmonidae; genus Salvelinus; species Salvelinus sp. IW2-2015. The sequence goes on from NC_036840.1 coordinate 34,617,820, forward strand.
CACACACACACACACACACACCACACACACCCAACCCCGCGCACCCAACCACGGTTCTGACAAACAGTACCAGTGGAGGCTGCTGAGGGAGGACAGCTATAATAATGGCTGAAACAGAGCGAATGGAATGGGTAATCAAACCATGTGTTTGATGTATTTAATACCATTCCACCTATTCACACTCCAGCCATTACCCAAGCCCATCCTCCACATTAAGGTGCCACCAACCTCCTGTGATACACACAGGGGATACAAAACAAACTGCACGCACGCACACACACACACACATAAACAACCCGCCAACTCACATGAACACACACAAGGTCAAGGTCAACAGTGGTAGTATATTATTTTTTATTTAATGAGCAAGTCAGTTAAGACAATTCTTATTTCAGTCACGGCTGGAAACAGTGGGTTAACTGCCTTGTTAGGGGCAGAATGACAGATTTTTACCTTGTCAGCTTGGGGATTGATCTAGAACCATATTTGGTTACTAAGTCCAACGCTCTAACCACTAGTTAACCTTGCCGCCCAGGGGTAGCCTAGTAAACCACTTGATTACCTTTGCGCCCAGGTAGCCCTAGTAAACACTGGGTTACTGCCGCCCCAGGTAGCCTAGTCCACTAGGTTACCCTGCCGGCCCAGGTGCCTACTAACCACTGGATTACCTGCCGCCCAGGTAGCCTAGTACCATGGGGTTACCTGCCGCCAGGTAGCACTAGTAACCACTGGGTTAGCTGCCGCCCAGGTAAGCCTAGACCCAGGTTACCTGCGCCCCAGGTAAGCTCTAGTAAGCACTAGGGTTACCTGCCGCCAGGTAGCCCTAGTAACCACTGGTTACTTGCCCGCCCCAGGGTTAGCCTAGTAACCACTGGGTTACCTGCGCCCAGGTAGCCTAGTAACCACTGGGTTACCTGCCGCCCCAGGTAGCCTAGTGACATGGGTTACGCTGCCGCCAGGTAGCTAGTAACCACTGGTACTGCCGCCCCAGGTAGCCTAGTACCATCTGGGTTACCTTGCCGCCCCAGGTAGCCTAGTAACCACTGGGTTACCCTGACGGCCCCAGTAGCCTAGTGACGCCACTGGGTTTCCTGCCGCCCAGGTGCCTTAGTGCCACTGGGTTACCTGCCGCCCCAGGTAGCCCTTAGGTGATCCACTGGGTTACACCCTGCTGCCCAGAGTAAGCCTGTAACCACTGGGTTACCTGCCACTTCCAGTTAGACCTAGGTGACCACTGGGTTAACTTGCCGCCCAGGTAGCCTAGTGACAACTGGGTACCTGCCGCCAGTAGCCTAGGTACATGGGTTACCTGACCGCCCAGGTAGCCTAGTACCATGGGTTACCTGCCGCCCCAGGTAGCCAGTAACCACTGAGGGGTACCTGACGCCCCAGTTAGCCTAGTGACCACTGGTTCCTTGCCGCCCCAGGTAGCTAGTGACCACTGGGTTACCCTGCCGCCCAGTGCCTAGTGCACTGGTTACCTGCTGCCAGGTAGCCTAAGTAACCATGGGTTACCTGCCGCCCCAGTTAGCCTAGTGACACTGGGTTTCCTGGCCGCCCCAGGTAGCTAGTAAGACCACCAGGAACCATCGTTGGTTTTATATGTTCCATTTGCCATACTGGCTGGCAACGTTCTTATCTCTTCGTAGAAGCGAACTACGGCTACTTACAGTCACGTCAAAACAGGCAGCCCGACACAAAAGTACTGCTTTTGGTTGGCATTATTTAGCTGTTTCTAGTGACATTTATTTGGATACATCCCATACAATGGCTAATTGAGGCGCAATTTCGCCTGCATAGAAAATGTGCTCACTCGTCAAAGACATTGTTTGTTCAGTAGACTCTAGCCAATCACTCAACACAATCACTTAAACTGAAGTGGAAAGACGACAAAAAGCTTGCACTTGGGTTTCAATCTGACCCTGATCTCTTGATATTTCTTTGTATATAATCCATAAAATGATGCAGCTGGATTCATGATTTCGACAGGCTGAGAAACGCTGCCTGTCTGTCGTAACATGGTCCAAGCACACCAAAGACAGTCGTTGAAGAGGGCACGAACAAAACATTTCCCCAGGAGACTGAAAGAATTTGGCATGGGTCGTCAAGATCCTCAAAAGGTTTTAACCAGCTGCACCATTCGAAGCATCCTGACGGGTTTACATCACTGCCTGGTATGGCAACTGCTTCGGCCTCGACCGCAAGGCACTACAGAGGGAGTGCGTACGGCACAGTAACATCACCAGGACCAAGCTTCATGCAATCCATGACTCTATACCAGGCGGTGTCAGAGGAAGGCCCTAAAAATTGTCCACAGACTCAGCCACCCTATGTCTCACAAGACTGTTTCTCTTCTGCTACAGCACGACAAGCAGTACCAGAGCAACCAAAGTCTAGGTCCACAGAGGCTTCTAAACAGCTTCTTCCCGCAGCCATAAGAATCCTGAACATCTAATCAAATGGCTACCCAGACTATTTTCCCATTGCCCCCCCCCACCCCCATTCTACAACTGCTGCTACTCTCCCTGTTATTATCTATGCATAGTCACTTTTAATAACTTTAATACATATTACCTCAATTACTCACATCCGGTGCCCAGACATTTGACTATGTACCGGTATCCCTGTAATATAGCGCCGCTATTGTTATTTACTGGGCTGCTCCTTTAATTATTTGTATTCCCCCCCTTACCTCTTACTTTTTTTTTTGGTATTTTCTTAAAACTTGCATTGTTTGGTTAAGGCTTGTAAGTAAGAATTTACTGTAAGTCTACACTGTTGTAATTCGGCGCATTTGAAAATAAAAATGTGATTTGATTTTGTCTGCCTAGTCCGCGACTTCAACACGTTCATTACTACGGGACGCTGGAGAACGACTTGAATATGAAACAATGTTGCAAAAATGTCAGAAGAGACAGACAGCAAGGTTTTATACACATCTCCCACCTGTTGAAAACTAAATGTTAGTAGTTGAAAACGAAATAGTGGAGATAATGTCTAGATGCTTTTTATAAAATTGCCTGGCTGGGTTGATGAGACAGTGGAATTGCGGAGTCAGACGGAACAGAGTAAAATAGGCATTTAAACGTAAATAGATTTAGCCAAGTGGTAACTTGTGGAATAGAACCGGCTGGAAGCAGTTTTTAACCACTAGCTATTCAGGATTAGACCCCAACCGTTGTATAATAGGGATTCATACCCTTGGTAAAATAGACACAAATATCACATTATTTAAAAAATGACGCTTTTCTGACACAAAATATGGATTGATTGTCAGCCTACCTGAGGGAGGTATAGTGATGGAGTGATTGAGAGAGGAGGGAGAGGTGTTTTTGTCCTAAATTATCATTAGCTGACTGAGCAGGCAAAAACGGCCAAGAACACAGGATAACAAAGCGGGTCATGCGAGGGCGTTAAGGCTCAGCAAGTTATTCTCTATATGGGGCCCTAGCCTGTAAATCAGTTGATCTGCGAGCTCTCACTCACACAACACCAAAAAATCAGCAGCTATGCAGTTGTCCATGTACGTTGGCCTGTGGGTAAGGTTATGAGCCTCGTCCATAAATACCTTCTCCGCTTTCCTCTCTTGACTCTACAGAAGGACCTCTGAATAGCCTTTGTTAAACATAGAGAGTCCTGGGAACAATCAGCAAAGGTGGGGGGAAAGGAAACCATATTTCAGTAATCCAACCAGTTGAACATATGCGTTGGTACCCTAATGAATATGATGTCAGTTTCTGAGACAATTAAGGACTGATGGACAGTGACGAATAAAACTGTACTGGGAAAGTCTACACATTCTAAGTTATCCAGATTCACATGGAATTGTTGTGCATTTTAAATGTTATGAATATG
>NC_036840.1:34621699-34633541 GCF_002910315.2 Salvelinus sp. IW2-2015
GAATAACTTGCTGAGCCTTAACGCCCTCCATTTTGACCCGCTGTTATTCCTGTGTTCTTGGCCGTTTTGCTGCTCAGTCAGCTTTAATGTATTAATTTAGGACAAAAACCACTCTCCCTCCTCTCTCAATCACTCCATCACTATTACCTCCCTCAGGTAGCCTGACAATCAATCCATATTTTGTGTCAGAAAACGTCATTTTTTAAATAATGTGATATTTGTGTCTATTACCAAGGTATTGAATCCTATTATACAACGGTTGGGTCTAATCCTGAATGCTGAGTGGTTAAATCTGCATTCCAGCCGGTGTCTATTCCACAAGTTACCACTGGCTAAATCTATGACGTTTAAATGCCTATTTACTCTGTTCCGTCTGACTCCGCAATCCACTGTCTCATCAACCCAGCCATGCAATTTATAAAAAGCATCTAGACATTATCTCACATTTCTTTTAGACTAACATTGTTACATTTCCAATGGTGAATGAAGGAGTCAGGCGCAGAGAGCAGGGTAGTTTCGAGCAAGTGGATATACTTTAATATTCCAAAATAGAATATAAACGAGACGGCTACGCCACACAACAAAAGGGYGCGTCAACATCCAGTCCACAATTAACAAGGACAAAATCCACACGAATACAAACACCACAAACAGAATAACAAGCCCGCACAAAAGCCAGCGGGCCTACTGCCCTTAAATAGCCTACCCACAAAACTAAACTCAAAACAGATGCACCCAATCAGCCCAAACTAACAGAAACAAAAAGAAGAGAATCGATGGCAGCTAGTAGGCCGGTGACGATGACCGCCGAGCGCCGCCCGAACAGGAAGAGGCACCATCTTCGGCGGGATTCGTGACAAACATTTAGTTTTCAACAGTGGAGATGTGTATAAACCTTGCTGTTTGTCTCTCTGACATTTGCAACATTGTTTCAATATTCAAATTCGTTCTCCAGCTGTCCCATAGTAATGAACGTGTTGGGAGTCGGGACTAACCAGACAAATCAAAATCAAATCACATTTTATTTGTCAAATGCGCCGAATACAACAGGTGTAGACCTTACAGTGAAATTCTTACTTACAAGCCCTTAACCAACAATGCAGTTTTAAGAAAATACCAAAAAAAAAGTAAGAGGTAAGAATAACAAATAATTAAAGAGCAGCAGTAAATAACAATAGCGGCGCTATATACAGGGGTTACCGGTACATAGTCAATGTGCTGGGGCACCGGTGTAGAGGTAATTGAGGTAATATGTATTAAAGTTATTAAAGTGACTATGCATAGATAATAACAGAGAGTAGCAGCAGTGTAGAATGGGGTGGGGGGGGCAATGGAAATAGTCTGGGTAGCCATTTGATTAGATGTTCAGGAATCTTATGGCTTGCGGGAAGAAGCTGTTTAGAAGCCTCTTGGACCTAGACTTTGGTTGCTCTGGTACTGCTTGTCGTGCGGTAGCAGAGAGAACAGTCTGTGACTAGGGTGGCTGGAGTCTTTGACAATTTTTAGGGCCTTCCTCTGACACCGCCTGGTATAGAGGTCATGGATGGCATGAAGCTTGGTCCTGGTGATGTACTGTGCCGTACGCACTCCCTCTGTAGTGCCTGCGCGTCGGAGGCCGAGCAGTTGCCATACCAGGCAGTGATGGTAACCCGTCAGGATGCTCTCGATGGTGCAGCTGTAAAACCTTTTGAGGATCTGACGACCCATGCCAAATCTTTTCAGTCTCCTGAGGGGGAAAAGTTTTGGCGTGCCCTCTTCACGACTGTTCTTGGTGTGCTTGGACCATGTTACAGACAGACAGGCAGCGTTTCTCAGCCTGTCGAAATCATGAATCAGCTGCATCAGTTTTATGGATATATACAGAAATATCAATGAGAGATCAGGTCAGATGAAAACCAAGTGCAGCTAGTTTTCAGTCTTTCCAGCTTCAGTTTGAAGTGATTGTGTTTGAGTTGTTGGCTAGATCCTCTGAACAACAATGTCTTGACGAGTGAGCACATTTTCTATGCAGGCGAAATTGCGCCTCATTAGCTCATTGTTATGGATGTATCAAATAAAAATGTCACTAGAAAACAGCTTAAAAAATGCAAAAGCAGCTACTTTGTTGTTTTTCTGGCTGCCTGTTTGACGTGACTGTAAGTTAGCCGTAGTTGGCTTGCTAGCGAAGAGATAAGAACTTGCCAGCCAGTATGGCAATGGACATATAAAACCAACGACTGGTCCTGGTGGTTACTAGCGTACCTGGGGCGGCAGGTAACCAGTGGTACTAGGCTAATGGGCGGCAGGTAACCCAGTGGTTACTAGGCTACCTGGGCGCAGGTAACCCAGTGGTCACTAGGCTACTGGCGGCAGGGTAACCTAGGTTACTAGGCTACCTGGGGCGGCAGGTAACCCAGTGGTACTAGGCTAACTGGGCGTCAGGTAACCAGTGGTTACTAGGCTACCTGGGCGGCAGGTAACCCAGTGGTTACTAGGCTACCTGGGCGGCAGTAACCCAGTGGTTACTAGGCTACCTGGGGCGGCAGGTAAACCCAGTGGTACTAGGCTACCTGGGGCGGCAGTAACCCAGTGGTACTAGGCTAACTGGGGCTGGCAGGTAACCCAGTGGTTACTAGGCTACCTGGGCCGCAGGTAACCCAGTCGTCACTAGGCTACCTGGGCGGCAGGTAACCAGTGGTACTAGGCTACCTGGGCGGCAGGTAACCCAGTGGTCACTAGGCTAACTGGGGCGTCAGGTAACCTAGTGGTTACTAGGCTACTGGGCGGCAGAACCGTGGTACTAGCTACCTGGGCGGCAGGTAAACCCAGTGGCTTACTAGGCTACCTGGGGCGGCAGTTAACCCAGTGGTTACTAGGCTACCTGGGGCGGCAGGTACCCAGTGGTTACTAGGCTACCTGGGGCGGCAGGTAACCCAGTGGTTACTAGGCTACCTGGGCGCAAGTAACCCAGTGTTACTAGGCTACCTGGGCGGCAGGTAACTAGTGGTTACTAGGCTACCTGGGCGGCAGGTAACCCTAGTGGTCTTACTAGGCTACCTGGGCGCAAGTAACCCAGTGGTTACTAGGCTACCTGGGGCGGCAGGTAACCCAGTGGTTACTAGGCTACCTGGGCGGCAGGTAACCAGTGGTTACTAGGCTACCTGGGGGCAGGTAACCTAGTGGTTACAGGCTACCTGGGCGGCAGGTAACCCAGTGGTTACTAGGCTACCTGGCGGCAGCTACCCAGGTGTACTAGGCTACCTGGGGCGCGCAGGTAACCTAGTGGATTAGAGCGTGGACTAGTAAACCAAATGGTTTCTAGATCAAATCCCCAACTGACAAGGTAAAATCTGTCGTTCTGCCCCTGAACAAGCAGTTAACCCACTGTTCCTAGGCCGTGACTAAATAAGAATTTGTTCTTAAACTTTGCCTCGTTAAATAAAAAATAATTATACTCCACTGTTGACCTTGAGCCGTGTGTGTTTCATGTGAGGTTGGGGGGTTGTTTTATGTGTGTGTTGTGTGTGGTGGTTTGCAGTTGTTTTGTATCCCCTGTGTGTATCACAGGAGGTTGTGGGCACCTAATTGTGGAGGATGGGCTTGTGGTAATGCGTGGAGTGGAATAGGTGGAATGGTATTAAATACATCAAAACACATGGTTTGATACCTATTCCCTTCGCTCTGTTTCAGCCATTATTATGAGCTTCCTCCCCTCAGCAGCCTCCACTGGTACTGTTTGTATGAACCGTTGTGTGTGTGTGTGTGTGTGTGTGTGTGTGTGTGTTGTTGTGTTGTGTGTGTGTGTGTGTGTGTGTGTGTGTGTGTGTGTGTGTGTGTGTTGTGTTGTGTGTGTGTGTGTGTGTGTGTGAATGATAGAGTCTGCAGAGCATGTGTGTGATGATGAACATCTGTGTGTTTTCTACAGGACGGCCTCACACCTCTACACTGTGCAGCCAGGATGGACATGACCAAGCAGTGGAGCTATTGCTGGAGAGAGGAGCACCTATGCTGGCTAGACCAAGGTACCACACAGCACACAGGAACATACACACACACAACACATGGCACACTACACACAACATGGACAGACACACACACACACATGGAGACACACACACACCACTCCCTCTCCTGAAATCTTCTCTCTCTCTGTAGAACGGTCTGTCTCCTCTCCACATGTCGTCTCAGGGTGACCACGTTGAGTGTGTCAAGCACCTGCTGCAGCACAAGGCGCCTGTTTGATGATGTCACACTGGACTACCTGACGCGCTGCACGTCGCCGCCCACTGCGGTCACTACAGAGTCACCAAGCTGCTGCTGGACAAAGAGGGCCAACCCAACGCTCGAGCGCTGGTAATACTCACGCTCCTATACCCACTAATACAATCACGGTCATTACAAGGACCATTACTGCAGGCCAATATGGTTCCTGGCCATTTTGACCTTTGTCTCAAAGAGACAAACAAAGTGTTGGAGTGAAAATAAGATGGCCTCTCATGTATGTCTCAACATGTCAACATGTCCCTACATGTGTATGTAGGTGTGTTTCATACATCATGTGTCTGGTGTGTGTGTCTGTCAGAATGGTTTCACCCCGCTACACATCGCCTGAAGAAGAACCGAGTGAAGGTGATGGAGCTGCTGGTCAAGTATGGAGCATCTATCCAGGCCATTGACAGAGGTACGAGACTGTGGTCAGTCTGGCCACTTCAGATATGGTTTTTGAACTTTTTCATTACAACAAGCTTGCAATATACACACAAGTACAACTACACCAGATTACACTGTTTACCATGCAACCACACACCCCTTTACTCTAAACTGTTGTTACTGTCCTGTTGATGTACTGTCTGTTAGTACTGTCCTGTTGATGTACTGTCCTGTATTTACTGTCCTGTTGAATGTACTGTCCTGTTTGAGTTACTGTCCTGTTTGATGTACTGTCCTGTTGATTACTGTCCTGTCCTGTTGATGTACTGTCCTGTCCTGTTGATGTACTGTCCTGTTGATGGACTGTCCTGTTGATGTACTGTCCTCGTTGATGTACTGTCCTGTTGATGTTACTGTCCTGTTGATATTACTGTCCTGTTGATGTACTGTCCTGTTGATTTACTGTCCTGTTGATGTACTGTCCTGTTGATGGGGTCCTGTTGATGTACTGTCCTTGATGTAATCCTGTTGATGTACTTCCTGTTGAAGATACTGTCCTGTTTATGTGGGGTCCCTGTTATGATGTGGGGGGTCCTGTTGATGTTACTGTCCTGTTGATGTACTGTCCTGTTGATTATGGCCTGTTGTGTGCCGTCCAGTAACTTTTTTGACCAGAACTGGCTTCACATGCATGAACGGTGATAATACTTTGTAATGATGAAAACCCCCTCCTCCCTCCCCTCCCTCCCTCCCTCCTCCCTCCCTCCCTCCCCTCCCTCCCTCCCTCCCTCCTCCCTCCCTCCCTCCCTCCCTCCCTCCCTCCCTCCCTCCCTCTTCTCTCTCTCTCTCTCTCTCTCTGTCTCTCTGTCTCTCTCTCTCTCTGTTTCCCTCCCTCTCTCTCTCCCATCCCTCTCTCTTTCTCTCTCTCTCCCTTCCTCCAGTCTGGCCTGACTCCCGTTCACGTAGCAGCCTTCATGGGTCACCTCAACATCGTCCTGCTGCTGCTACAGAACGGAGCCTCGCCTGACATTAGCAACATTGTGAGTGATGGGGGTTAACGTCAGGACAGGTGGGTGTGAGTGTACCTGTACGTGTGTGTGTGTGTGTGTGTGTGTGTGTGTGTGTGTGTGTGTGTGTGTGTGTGTGCATCTGTGCACATGTATGCTTCTCCTGATCCAGGTGTATGTTGTGTGCAGCGTGGGGAGACTGCTCTACACATGGCATCCAGGGCAGGACAAGTGGAGGTGGTGCGCTGTCTGCTGAGGAACGGAGCCATGGTGGACGCTAGAGCCAGGGTAACACACATTATCACAATACACACAACTCACCACTCCGCTCCCACTTAGTACTGGTACTCACCATTCCCCTCCCACTTAGTACTACTCTACTCTACTCTCTACGCTGCTCTATACTCTATTCCATACTACTCTATAATCTACTATAAACTCTACATTCTATACTATGCTCTATACTCTACTCTATACTCTATGCTCTGCTCTATACCATACTCCATACTATACTCTATACTCAACTGTATACTATACACTGTACTCTATACTCTACACTATACTATACTCCATCCTTTGTGCTCTAATCTATACTCTATAATCCACTCTATACCCTACTATATAATCTACCATATACTCTGATCTATACTCTACTCTATACTCTATACTCTATACTCTACTCTACTCTACACCATACCATACTCTATACTCTATACTCTACCCTATGCTATAATATATACTCTACACTCTACTCCACACTATACGCCATACTATATACTCTATACTCCACTCTATGCTATACTATATACCCCACACTCTACTCTACACTATACTCCATCCTCTATACTATACTCTATACTCTACTCTATACTCTATACTCAACTCTATGCTCTACTCCATATAATACGCTATACTCTACTCTATACTATACCCTATACTCTAATATATACTCTATACTCTACTCTATGCTCTGCTCTATACTCTAATCTATAATCCATACTCTACTCTACAGTCTATTCCATATAATACGCTATACTCTACTTTATACTCTACAATCTACTCTATGCTCTACTCCATATAATACTCTATACTATACTCTATACGATACTCTATACTCGACTCAATGCTCTGCTCTATACTCTACTCTATAATCTGCTCTATACTCTACTCTATACTCTACTCTATACTCCACTCTATACTCTGATCTATACTCTACTCTATACTCTGCTCTATACTCTACTCTATACTCTACTCTATACTCTACTCTATACTCCACTCAATACTCTACTATATACTCTACTCCATACGCTGCTTTATACTCCACTCTATACTCTACTATATACCCCACTCTATACTCTACTCTATACTCTACTCTATACTCTACTTTATAATCAACTCTATACTCTACTCTATACTATACTCTATCCTATACTCTACTCTATACTCTGCTCTATGCTCCGCTCTATACTCTACTTTATATTATACTCTATACTCTATACTATACTCTGTACTATACTCTATACTCTGTGCTCTATACTCTACTCTATACTCTCTTCTATACTCTATGCTCTATGTTCTATACTCTACTCTATACTCTCTTCTATGCCCTACGTTTTACTCTACTCTACTCAATACTTTAATCTACTCCTCTCCTCTCCTCTCCTCTCCTCTCCTCTCCTCTCCTCTACTCTACTCTACTCTACTCTACTCTACTCTACTCTACTCTACTCCAAGAAACCCATTATCACCACATACAGTAACTCCAGGAAAGCGGGGCTGTAAAATAAAGCATTACTACCCTCATTAAACTTCAAGTACTGTAAAAGTCATATCACCCATAGCCTCAATCTCTCTGTGGACGTCTATAATAAAGTACATGTTCTACCCCCTATAACCTCCATGTCTCTGCCCCCACAAGGAGGACCAGACACCCCTCCACATCGCGTCTCGTCTGGGGAAGACTGAGATAGTCCAGTTGCTACTGCAGCATATGGCCCACCCTGACGCCTCCACTACTAACGGATACACACCTCTCCACATCTCAGCCAGGGAGGGACAGCTGGACGTGGCTTCAGTACTGCTGGAGGCAGGCGCCTCACACTCGCTGGCTACTAAGGTGGGTAGAGATAATACACGCACTCACACACACTCACACATACCTACACATATACTCACACACACCTACACACTCACACACACCTACACACACACCTACATTTCTTTGCCTAAGCTCAAGCACACACACACCTGTGCATCTTGGTGTGGTTTTTATGGGGATTTTTTTATGGATGGAATCCATCCCCTTCTTTCTGTGTGGATTATATCATAAATATATCTTGATTGGCTGTATGGCCTCTTTCACAGGCGCAGACTATGGGCCACTGTCAGTGTGACCTGGTTTAATCAATTCATGATTTATGATGCTTTGGAGAACCCCTGGCTTCTTCTCCTGAATTTAGCAAGTAGATGTCGACTTCTGTCACTGAAGGATATTCAACATCCATTGACCCAACGATATATCAGTGCTAATTTATTCATATGCTCTGGGCTCTGAGGTTTATGATGCAGTAAAATGCACCCATCTCTCTCCCTGCTCTCCCTTCTCTCTCTCTCTCTCCCCCTCTTCTTCTCTCTATCTATCTCTCTCTCTCTCCTCCCTTCCCCCTCTTCTCCTTGTCTAATGGGGATAACAGGTGTGGCATTGTTAGCATCAACAACAGGACAGGGACAGCGGTTTGCCCGTTGAACAACATCTTTCTAGACGTGCTCCTCTCTACCTCTGTCCCTAATCGCCTGTGTTTGATCTGTTAGATAGGTGATGTTTTACACCCTATGGATTCTAATCTTTATCTTCTGTTTTTCACAACACCACCATTAGTGCCTCTCATTCTCTTCTTATCTACACGTTGTTTCTGCTCGGATGTGTATTACATCAGAAATGAACCAGCGTTACACAGACAAAAGGATTCCCTCCCTTCATGGGCTGGGTCGTAAACACGGGAGTCATGTGACATGGGAGTCCTATCACAACAGCCTAATGTGACAACGGCTAAAGAGCACCACCTGGTGGCTGCGTTGGCAATATGTCACTGATCAGGTTTTACTCTGTAAATTAGATTTGGGGGTATTACCTATGATTACATTAGCAATGTGGGTGCACAGAGATTTGTTGTTATTGTGCATATTGTTAAATTGCATTATGTTTGGTTCACATACATCATTAGTTGGCTGTGAATTTCTGATCCCTTTGGAAATGACGCTGTTATGAAGTAATTACTTTTGAATATACACTGAGTGTACAAAACATTAAGAACACCTGCTCTTTCCATGACATAGACTGACCAGGTACAATCAGGTGAAAGCTATGATCCCTTATTGATGTCACTTGTTAAATCCACTTCAATCAATGTAGATGAAGGGGAGGAGACAGTTTAATGAAGGATTTTTAAGCCTTGAGGCAATTGAGACATGGATTGTGTATGTGTGCCATTCAAAGGGTGAATGGGCAAGACAAAATATTTAAGTGCCTTTGAACGGGGTATGGTAGTAGGTGCCAGGCGCACTGGTTTGTGTCAAGAACTGCAGCGCTGCCGGGTTTTTTCACGCTCAACAGTTTCCCGTGTGTATCAAGAATGGTCCACCACCCAAAACACATCCAGCCAACTTGACACAACTGTGGGAAGCATTGGAGTCAACATGGGTCAGCATCCCTGTGGAACGCTGTTGACACCTTGTAGAGTCCATTCCCTGACGCATTTAGGGCAAAAGGAGGTGCAACTCAATATAAGGAAGCTGTTCCTAATGTTTTGTACACTCAGTGTATTCCATGAGCCTTATGCACATTGATGAAGATATAGATCGTGTTTGTTTCAGTCATTATTAAATGGTCGTCTGTATGTTGTCTCCATACAGAAAGGATTCACTCCCCTGCATGTGGCATCCAAGTACGGAAGCCTGGATGTGGTCAAACTTCTCCTGAAAAAAACAGCTCCCCCTGATTCTGCTGGGAAGGTAAGCGTCATTACCATAAAACTCAAATTTTTTATCATTGTATAGTTTTGTGTTACAGGGAGAAATAACTACACAGTAGAAAAGTCTATTTCTCACTAGGTGTGTTATATTTTCACAATATCAGACAATGCTCTGACCTATTTTAAATGATGAGGAATAGTCTGATGAGGAATTATCTGATGAGGAATTATCTGATGAGGAATATTCTGATGAGGAATAATCTGATGAGGAATAGTCTGATGAGGAATTATCTGATGAGGAATAATCTGATGAGGAATAGTCTGATGAGGAATAGTCTGATGAGGAATTATCTGATGAAGAATATTCTGATGAGGAATAATCTGATGAGGAATAGTCTGATGAGGAATAGTTTGATGAGGAATTATCTGGCTATATATTTTAAAAGTCTGTTGTTATTTCTGGTTGAGGCTATGTTGTCAGCGAGACTACCGGTAAGCAGAGTTTGATTAAATCAACTTTTACTTTGATTAACTGCTGTTTATTCCTCTACTTTTAGGAAAGACAGATAACAGATATACTTTTTCTTCTTATTCTTTTTGAATAAGGACCCGCCCAGYGATCCTCCTGCTGCTTGCTCTTTAATATAAGCCTCGTTTTCCGTAACAAGCTGTAATAGAGCCCCTATAACTCAGCTTATTTATCATGTGTTGTGTATGTTGACCAGTGTTCTTAATGGCTGCTTGCTCCGCTAACCAGCCTGGTTTAATCCAATCTGCACTCACCTCGTCATCCTTGCAGAATGGCCTCACACCTCTCCATGTCGCAGCACATTATGATCACCAGAAGGTGGCGCTCCTGCTTTTGGACAAAGGGGCCTCCCCCCACACCACCAGAGAGATAATTACCAGTTGTTATTACATTACCGGTTGTTATTAGCATTACTGGTGGTATTACATTACCGTTGTTAATTACGGATTACACGTTGTTATTACATTACCGTTGTTATTACATTCCCGTTGTTACAGGGCTGGATGCTAACTTGAGATATGTGTGTGTAACTCTCATTTTTGGAGAAAATATCACAAAGATATCGACGAGTCTTTTTAGCGTGAAAGCTAACCCCACCTGTTAGGATTCGCCCTTACTGACAGCGTAACTATATTCACTAAAGACCCTAAAAAGTGAGATCTGAAAGGAGAGAACACGAGTAGAAAGACTGACATCAGAGGCCCTGTTCATTGAACCCCTCAGAAAAAGCGAGACATCACGTCTCAGAGAAGAGTGTCAGTCAGTATCTGTGACCAGAGTACGAAGCCTATGTACAATTTTTACTATTCAGTTTGGTTTTAATGTGTGAGTCGTTGAAGAGTGGGTTCAAACCCCCGGCGCGTTACATAAGCAGTTTAAAACCAAGAGGGATGGGAAGATGTAGCCCTACCTTGGTGGGACGTTGACTTCAGTCCCCTTCTCGATGAGCAGGGCGGCCATGTCAGGTGTCCCTCCTGTGAGGCCAGGTGTAGGGGGGTGACCCCCTGCTTGGTCAGGATGTTGGTGTCCGCCCCGTACTGCAGCAGTACCACCGCTATGTCATCTGGTTCTTCTTCGCCGCAATGTGGAGTGGGTGTAGCCATTCTGGAGGGAGAGAGAGAGTGAGAGAGAAAGAAAAAATCAACATACAGTACCTTTAGAGATGTAGTCACTCACTCACTCACTCACTCACTCACTCACTCACTCTACTCACTCACTCACTCACTCACTCACTCACTCACTCACTCACTCACTCATCACTCACTCACTCACTCACTCACTCACTCACTCACTAGTCACTCACTCACTCACTCACTCACTCACCCGCACTGCACTCACTCCTACTCACTCACTCACTCACTCACTCACGCACAAACGCACACAGACAAACGACACACACCACACACACACACATACTCACACACATAAACGCATGCATACCACACACACACACCACACACACACACACACACACACACACACCAACACACACACACAACACACACACACACACACACACACACACACACACACAACAACATACAATATATAGCTTCAATACCACATTGACTGTCCACCCTAGGCTGACCGACCTCTCTCCTCCCACCTGTTTGGGGAGAGTGCCAGAGTGGCCTCATGGAGAGTGCCAGAGTGGCCTCATGGAGAGTGCCAGAGTGGCCTCATGGAGGTCTCACCTTGGCCGTGGT
>NC_036840.1:34633566-34639975 GCF_002910315.2 Salvelinus sp. IW2-2015
GTACATTTTACCGTTGTTATTACATTACTGTTATTACAAGTGTGTAGTGTATTACTTTCTTTTATTACATTTACCATTGTTATTACATTACTGGTGTTATTACATTTACCGTTGTTATTACTTACCGTTGATTTACATTACCGGTGTTATTACATTACTGGTGTTTATTACATTACTGGTGTTAATACATTTTACTGTGTTATTACACACTGTGTGTTATTACATTACCGTTGTTATTAACCATTTTAACTGGGTCGTTTACATGACTGGTGTTATTAACTTTACCGTTGTTTATTACATTACTGGTGTTACATTACTTATTTTACTGGTGTTATTACATTACTGTGTTATACATTACTGGTGTTATTACATTACTGGTGTTATTACATTACTGTGTTATTACATTACTGGTGTTATTAACATATTACTGGTGTTAATTACTATTACCTGTGTTATACATACCGTTGTTATTACATTATGTGTTATTACATTACTGGTGTTATTACATTACCGTGTATTACATACTGGTGTATTACATTACTTTTATTACGTTGTGTATTACATTACCGTTGTTATTACATTACTATACATTACCGTTGTTACAGGGCTGGATGCTAACTTGAGATATGTGTGTGTAACTCTCATTTTTGTGAGAGAAATATCACAAAGATATCGACAGTCTTTTTAGCTGAAAGCTAACCCCACCTGTTAGGATTCGCCCTTACTGACAGCGTAACTATATTCACTAAAGACCCTAAAAAGTGAGATCTGAAAGGAGAGAACACGAGTGAGAAAGACTGACATCAGAGGCCCTGTTCATTTGAACCCTCAGAAAGCGAGACATCACGTCTCAGAGAAGAGTGTCAGTCAGTATCTGTGTAATGTAATAACACCAGTAATGTAATAACAACGGTAATGTAATAACACCAGTAATGTAATAACACCAGTAATGTAATAACACCAGTAAATGTAATAACACCAGTAAATGTAATAACACCAGTAATGTAACAACACCAGTAATGTAATAACACCAGTAAATGTAATAACACCAGTAAATGTAATAACAACGGTAATGTAATAACACCAGTAAATGTAATAACACCAGTAAATGTAATAACACCAGTAAATGTAATAACTATTGTATTTGTAATAACATTTCTATTTTTAAACCTGGTAAATGTAATAACTTGCTGATAAATGTAAAAATGTTTTTAAGGTAAACATAATAACTTTTCCCGCTAATTGTAACAAGTTATTTCATTAACTAGTGAGTAACAACTTTTTTTAATGAATAATGTAATAACTTCAACCAATCATGTTATAACATAACAAAATCAATGTTATTATGTGCTACTTCCCTCAATTGGATGCACATACCAGCACCCACAGCCAATTACAACACAAACAAACTCATGCACATCCTACAGGAATACTCACTCACACTCACAAGCACACATTGAAATGTACACACATGCACAGTCGTGTACACACACACACACACACACACACACACACACTTGATTATTATTAATCAAGGTTATTATTACATGTTGATGAATAACATAATAGCTTCAACCGCTAGTGTAATAGCCAAAATAGGAGACCTAGGTTAGAAACCAGTCTGTCCAATTGGTGCCGTGACCTGGATAGGTGTCTGTGAGGAGGTGAAATGGGTGGTGGAGTGTAACAAAAATAGTTCTGTAAACCATGCTTGAAGCTATATTTGAGGCTAAACATTGTTTGGAGTATGGCGTAAAACAATCTTATATTATGATGGGGTAAGAGCAAGCTAAGACCAAGGTAAGACCAAGCTGTGACCAAGGTAAGACCAATATAAAATATATTTTGATTTGTTTAACACTTTTTTGGTTACTACATGATTCCATATTTGTTATTTCATAGTTTTGATATCTTCACTATTATTCTACAATGTAGAAAATAGTAAAAATAAAGAAAACCCCAGGAATGAGTAGGTGTGTCCAAACTTTTGAGTGGTACTGTATATCAACAAATAATTTAGGAATCCATACATTATAAACAACAGATAACAGAGTACATGTATTCATTGAGATGAAATAGTCATTTTACTAGTCCTTATGATGTTGCATGATGGTCCCTTTTTGTAGTTCCCAGTTTGTCCCAGGGGCGTCCCCGAGGATGTTTTTAGGACTTTCTTGGGACGTTGAGTCATGGTCCCCTGAAGGTATTGTCTAGTTCCCAGTTTGTCCTGGGGACGTCCCTGAGGGCGTTTTTACGACGTTCTTGGGACGTTGTGTCATGGTCACCTGGGGTCCGACACATAACGAAAAAGACATTACAGACAAAAGACTACAATTTACACACATTAACAATATTTACATGTAGTGTGTGTGTGTGTGTGTGTGTGTGTGTGTGTGTGTGTGTGTGTGTGTGTGTGTGTTGTTTGGTTGTGTTGTGTGTGTGGTTGTGGTGTGTTGTGTGTGGTGTGTGTGTGTGTGTGTGTGTGTGTGTGTGTGTGCATCTATCAGTGACACATACATGTCAGTACAAAAAGTAGGTCACAGCATTGAGCCTTGAGGTGTTGCTTTATTTGTTTTTTGAAACCAGGTTTGCTGTTCACTTGCTGTATTTGAGATGGAAGGGAATTCCATGCAATCATGGCTAGTTGTAATACTGTACGTTTCCTTGAATTTGTTCTGGACCTGGGGACTGTAAAAGACCCCTGGTGGCGTGTCTGGTGGGGGAAGTGTCTGTGTCAGTGCTGTACAAAGTGGACTATGCAAACAATTTGGAAATTCCAAAGCATTGTTTCTTATTAAAACAAGAAGCGATGCAGTCAGTCTTTCCTCAACTTAGCCAGAGAGACTGGCATGCATTAGTATTGATATTAGCCCTCTGATTACAATGAAGAGCAAGATGTGCCACTCTGTTCTGGGCCAGCTGCAGCTTAACTAGATCCTTCTTTGTAGCACTTGACCAYATGACTGGACAATAATCAAGGTAAGATAAAACTAGAGCCTGCAGGACTTGCTTTGTGGAGTGTGGTGTCAAAAAAGCAGAGCATCTCTTTATCACAGACAGTCCTCTCCCCATCTTTACAACCATTGAATCAATATATTTTGACCATGACAGTTTACAATCTAAGGTAACACCAAGTAATTTAATCTYCTCCACTTGTTCAACAGCTGCTATATTCATTACCAGATTCAGCTGAGGTTTAGAACTTAGGGAATGATTTGTACCAAATACAATGCTTTTAGTTTTAGAAATGTTTAGTACCAGTTTATTACTGCCACGTATTCATAAACTGACTGCAACTCTTTGTTTAGGGTTGCAGTGATTTCACTAGCTTTGGTTGCTGATGCATATAGGGCTGAATCATCAGCATACATGGACACTCAGGCTTTGTTTAATGCCAGTGGCAGGTCATTGGTAAAAATAGAAAAGAGTAGAGGGCCTATAGAGCTGCCCTGAAGTACACCACACGTTTACATGTTTAACATTAGAGAAGGTTCCATGAATGAAAACTCTCTGTTTTATATTAGATAGATAGCTCTCAATCCATGATATGGCAGAGGTTGAAAAGCCATATCACATACGTTTTTTCAACAACAGGTTATCATCAATAATATCAAAGGCTACACTGAAAYCTAACAGTACAGCTCCCACAATCTTCTCATTATCAAGTTCTTTCAACCAGCCATCAGTCATTTGTGCCAGTGCAGTACATGTTGAGTGCCCTTCTCTATAAGCATGCTGAAAGTCTGTTGTTAATTTCTTCACAAAGAAATTGCATTATATTTGGTCAAACAAAATCTTTCAATTCCTCATTAATCAATGGCGCCTTAACAGTTCTAACTGTCAGTTTCTTAACAGGTGCATGTTTATTAATACTTGCAAGAAGCAATTTCATAAATTCATCAAGTGCAGAGTCTCCCGAATGGCGCAGAGGTCTAAGACACTGCATCTCARTGCACGAGGCGTCACTGCAGTACCTGGTTTGAATCCACGTTGCATCACATCCGGCCGTGGGAGTCCCATTGGGAGTCCCATTGGGCGGCGCACAATTTGCCCAGCGTCGTCCGGGTTTGGCCCTGGTAGGCCGTCATTGTAAATAAGAATTTGTTCTTAACATTTTTTAAAAGAGGCAGGGTGCTCCTTATTAATCACATCAGACCAACAAATATTTTTTACATCATCCGCGTAAGAGTCACAGCAAAATCGTCTGCATGATATCTTACACACCAGCTTTTGGAACCTTGGCTTTCCTGCATCCAAGGTGTATTTATACAGCCCTCACTTTGTCCTCGGACTCCATCCAGGTCTCATGTGGGGATTCTGCAATTCCATCCACAACAATGTTGATCTGATTTCTCCGTCATTGTTATCATTTAGTCACATACAGAACTGATGTCCTCTCTCAATGACTTACAGATTGCTGTCATCTTGCTGTTCTCCTGTTTAAACCCATCAAGCTGACCCTGGGTGAACTGCAAACTGTTCTTCAGGTCCTGGACCTCTCTGGTCAGATCGCCCATTATTTTATTACTCCACCAATATTTGGACACAACACTATTTTCATGTTGTTGTAACAACTGCTTATAGAACTATTTTGTTTGTTTAAAAGATCCTTCACCTGTGATAGAGAGACACCACTRTCCTCAACGGTACTCYCACCAGCTTTGGTCTTTGTCATGGTAGCAATGTAGACTGTTACTCCTCGCAGTTCCAGACAGGGCAGGTCACAGGGCAGGTCACAGGGCAGGTCACAGGGCAGGTCACAGGGCAGATGGAAACACCAACAAACAGCAGGGATTCAAACAGTCACACTCCCGAGACAATCCGTGGTCCTAGCTGCAAGGGCTTTGGCTCATCACACTCTAGCGACTCCTTAGGAGTGGCCGTCCTGCAAGAGCACAGCGCAGAATGCCCAATGAGGTTAATAAGAATCCCAGAGTGTCAGCTAAAGACTTACAGAAATCTCTGGAACATGCTAACATCTCTGTTGACGAGTCTACGATACGTAAAACACTAAACAAGATGGTGCTCATGGGAGGACACCACGAAAAGAACCCATGCTGTCCAAAAAAAACCATTGCTGCACATCTGAAGTTTACAAAAGAGCACCTGGATGTTCCACAGCGCTACCAGCAAAATATTCTGTGGACAGATGAAACTACAGTTGAGTTGTTTGGAAGGAACACACAACACTGTGTGGAGAAAAAAAGGCACAGCTGTAAAGTTGGTGTAGGGAGCATCATGGTTTGGGCTGCTTTGCTGCCTCAGGGCCTGGACAACTTACTATCATCGATGGAAAAATGAATCCCAAGTTTATCAAGACATTTTTCAGAAGAATGTAAGACTATCTGTCCGCCAACTGAAGCGCAACAGAAGTTGGGTGATGCAACAGGACAAGACCCAAAACACAGAAGTAAATCAAGACAGAATGGCTTCAACAGAAGAAAATACACCTTCTGGAGTGGCCCAGTCAGAGTCCTGACCTCAACCGATTTAAAATGCTGTGGCATGACCCCGAGAGCGGTTCACACCAGACATCCTAAGAAAATTGCTGAATTGAAACAAGATGAATGGTCCAAATTCCTCCTGACCGTTGTGCAGGTCTGATCTGCAATTACAGAAAACGTTTAGTTGAGTTTATTGCTGTTTATTGCAGACTGTGTTTGTCTAATTGATTTGACTTAGATGAAGGTCAGATCAAATTTTATGACCAATTTATGCAGAAATCCAGGTAAATCCAAAGGGTGGAACGATAAACTGAATAACTTTTTCCGGTAATTGTAACACACACACACATATTCGGTTTCAACGAGGTCCAAATGTGCCTCTATCCATCGTTTTATCCATCGTTTTTGGAATTTGCAATGCTCCCTGAATGTCTAGCTTTGTTTTCAGTGATTATTAGCAAGCAGTCAAGGACACAGTCAAGAAATGTATGAATGTAGGACTTTATCATTTCTCCGGTGGCATTAAAACGCGTATCTTTGTTGTGGTTTTTCTTTTGCAAAATAACTATGCATTAACTGACTTATTTTTGAATAATTGTCAACATACTGTATACCATACATTAAGGTTTAGGACGTTCACTCTATTACAAGGAACAATTGCAGGTCTATTTTTCTCCAGAGAAGTAGCTTATTATTGTTGGCTCATACGCTAGCTTATCTTTTTTGTTGTTGTATTTTTTGTATTTTACCCCCTTTTTTCCTCCAATTTCGATCTGGTCTCATCGCTGCAACTTCCCAACAGGCTCGGGAGGCGAAAGTCGAGTCATGACCCCCCTAACCGCGCTTCTTAACACCCGCCCACTTTACCCGGAAGCCAGCCGCATAATGTGTCGGAGGAAACACCTTTCACCTGACAACCGAGGTCAGCCTACAGGCGCCTGGCCCACCACAAGGGAGTTCGCCTA
>NC_036840.1:34640000-34650220 GCF_002910315.2 Salvelinus sp. IW2-2015
TGACCTGCCGTTGACCTCCGACCGCCCTTGTGTGACCTGCCCTGTACCTGCCCTGTGACCTGCCCTGTGACCTGCCCTGTCTGGAACTGCGAGGATAACAGTTACATTGCTACCATGACAAAGACCAAAGCTGGTGGAGTACCGTTGAGAGTGGTGTCTCTCTATCACAGGTGAAAGATCTTTTAAACAAACAAAATAGTTCTATAAGCAGTTGTTACAACAACATGAAAATAGTGTTGTGTCCAAATATTGGTGGAGTAATAAAATAATGGGCGATCTGACCAGAGAGGTCCAGGACCTGAAGAACAGTTTGCAGTTCACCCAGGGTCAGCTTGATGGGTTTAAACAGGAGAACAGCAAGATGACAGCAATCTGTAAGTCATTGAGAGAGGACATCAGTTCTGTATGTGACTAAATGATAACAATGACGAGAGAATCAGATCAACATTGTGTGATGTGGAATTGCAGAATCCCACATGAGACCTGGATGGAGTCCGAGGACAAAGTGAGGGCTGTATAAATACACCTTGGATGCAGGAAAGCCAAGTTCCAAAAGCTGGTGTGTAAGATATCATGCAGAGATTTGCTGTGATCTTTCTGACGGATGCGATGATGAAAAATATTTTGTTGGTCTGATGTGATTAATAAGGAGCACCCTCTCTTTTAAAAAATGTTAAGAACAAATTCTTATTTACAATGACGGCCTACCAGCCAAACCCGGACGACGCTGGCAAATTGTGCGCCGCCCAAGACGAGGACTCCCACGGCCGGATGTGATGCAACGTGGATTCAAACCAGGTACTGCAGTGACGCCTCGTGCATGAGATGCAGTGTCTAGACCTCTGCCATTCGGGAGACTCTGCTGTACTATGAATTTATGAAATTGCTTCTTGCAAGTATTAATAAACATGCACCTGTTAAGAAACTGACAGTTAGAACTGTTAAGGCGCCATTGATTAATGAGGAATTGAAAGATTTTGTTTGACCAAATATAATGCATTTCTTTGTGAAGAAATTAACAACAGACTTTCAGCATGCTTATAGAGAAGGCACTCAACATGTACTGCACTGGCACAAATGACTGATGGCTGGTTGAAAGAACTTGATAATGAGAAGATTTGGGAGCTCGTGAAGCAGCGTTAGATTTTCAGTGCTACAGCTCTGATATTGAGTACTTTGATATATTGATGATAAATTTCTCTAGTCGTGATTGCAACGAACAGTATGTGAAATCATGGCTTTTCAACCTCGCCCATACAATGGATGAGAGCTATCTAATCTAACTTATGTCAATAAAAACAGAGAGAGTTTTTCACTATGGAGCCTCTCATTCTGCAGATGTTAAACATGTAAACGTAGTTAGAGTAGTATGCTAGAAGATTGGAAGCGCGACTGTGCCCCGTGCGTGCGCTCACAGGGCAGGTCACAGAGCAGGTCACAGGGCAGATGGAAACACCAACAAACAGCAGGGATTCAAACAGTCACACTCCCGAGACAATCTGTGGTCCTAGCCGCAAGGGCTTTGGCTCATCACACTCTAGCGACTCCTTGTGGTGGGCCAGGCGCCTGTAGGCTGACCTTGGTTGTCAGGTGAAAGGTGTTTCCTCCGACACATTGATGCGGCTGGCTTCCGGGTAAAGTGGGCGGGTGTTAAGAAGCGCGGTTAGGGGGGTCATGACTCGACTTTCGCCTCCCGAGCCTGTTGGGAAGTTGCAGCGATGAGACCAGATCGAAATTGGGGAGAAAAAGGGGGTAAAATACAAAAAATACAACAACAAAAAAGATAAGCTAGCGTATGAGCCAACAATMATAAGCTACTTCTCTGGAGAAAAATAGACCTGCAATTGTTCCTTGTAATAGAGTGAACGTCCTAAACCTTAATGTGATGGTATACAGTATGTTGACAATTATTCAAAAATAAGTCAGTTAATGCATAGTTATTTTGCAAAAGAAAACCACAACAAAGATACGCGTTTTAATGCCACCGGAGAAATGATAAAGGTCCTACATTCATACATTTTCTTGACTGTGTCCTTGACTGCTTGCTAATAATCACTGAAATCAAAGCTAGACATTCAGGGAGCATTGCAAATTCCAAAAACGATGGATAGAGGCACATTTTAATGCGAATGTAAAACAAAATCTGTGCGGCCCTCTGGACCTCGTTGAAGACCGAATATATGTGTGTGTGTGTTACATTTACCGGAAAAAGTTATTCAGTTTACCGTTCAACGTTTTATTACGTTTACCGGCAAGTTATTACAGTGGCAAGAAAAAGTATGAGAACCCTTTGGAATTACCTGGATTTCTGCATAAATTGGTCATAAAATTTGATCTGACCTTCATCTAAGTCAAACCAATTAGACAAACACAGTCTGCAATAAACAGCAATAAACTCAACCAAACGTTTTCTGTAATTGCAGATCAGACCTGCACAACGGTCAGGAGGAATTTTGGACCAGTCATCTTTACAAAACTGTTTCAGTTCAGCAATAGTCTTAGGATGTCTGGTGTGAACCGCTCTCGGGGTCATGCCACAGCATTTTAAATCCGGTTGAGGTCAGGACTCTGACTGGGCCACTCCAGAAGGYGTATTTTCTTCTGTTGAAGCCATTCTGTTCTTGATTTACTTCTGTGTTTTGGGTCGTTGTCCTGTTGCATCAACCAACTTCTGTTGCACTTCAGTTGGCGGACAGATAGTCTTACATTCTTCTGAAAAATGTCTTGATAAACTTGGGAATTCATTTTTCCGTCGATGATAGCAAGTAGTCCAGGCCCTGAGGCAGCAAATCAGCCCTAAACCATGATGCTCCCTACACCATATTTTACAGCTGTGCCTTTTTTTCTCCACACATGGTGCTGTGTGTTCCTTCCAAACAACTCAATTGTAGTTTCATCTGTCCACAGAATATTTTGCTGGTAGCGCTGTGGAACATCCAGGTGCTCTTTTGCAAACTTCAGATGTGCAGCAATGTTTTTTTTTGGACAGCAGTGGCTTCTTCCGTGGTGTCCTCCCATGAGCACCATTCTTGTTTAGTGTTTTACATATCGTAGACTCATCAACAGAGATGTTAGCATGTTCCAGAGATTTCTGTAAGTCTTTAGCTGACACTAGGATTCTTATTAACCTCATTGAGCATTCTGCACTGTGCTCAGGCAGTCATCTTTGCAGGACGGCCACTCCTAGGGAGAGTAGCAACAGTGCTGAACTTTCTCCATTTATAGACAATTTGTCTTACTGTGGACTGATGAACATCAAGGCTTTTAGAGATACTTTTGTAACCCTTTCCAGCTTTATGCAAGTAAACAATTCTTAATCTTAGGTCTTCTGAGATCTCTCTTGTTCGAGGCATGGTTCACATCAGGCAATGCTTCTTGTGAATAGCAAACTCAAATTTTGTGAGTGTTTTTTATAGGGTAGGGCAGCTCTAACCAACATCTCCAATCTCGTCTCATTGATTGAACTCCAGGTTAGCTGACTCGTGACTCCAAYTAGCTTTTGGAGAAGTCATTAGCCTAGGGGTTCATATACTTTTTCCAACCTACAGTGTGAATGTTTAAATKATGTATTCAATATAGTCAAGAAAAATACAACAATTTGTGTGTTATTAGTTTAAGCACACTGTTTGTCTATTGTTGTGACTTAGATGAAGATCAGATCAAATTTTATGCAGAAATCCAGGTAATTCCAAAGGTTTTCACATACTTTTCTTGCTGCTGTACATAAAAAATCTGAAAGTTATTTCAAATAGAAAAGATTATTACATTTACCAGTGTTATTACATTTACAGTGTTATTACATTTACCAGTGTTATTACATTTACCAGTGTTATTACATTTACCAGTGTTATTACATTTACCAGTGTTATTAATTTACAGTGTTATTCATTTACCAGTGTTTATTACATTTACCAGTGTTATTACATTACCAGTGTTATTACATTTACCAGTGTTATTACATTATCAATCATTGTGATTACAGAGCTTCTGCATGGCTTACGAGAATGTAGCAGGAATTAAGTTAAAAGAGGGATGGAGAGCTGTTTCATGGCTATTTTAGGAACAGTAAGTTTGCTGGTGCCCAGTGCTGTAGATGGATGAGTCACAGCGAGGGATGTGGGAGGTTAGTACACTGCCGTGACGACCATGGATGTCTGCCCACGCGTATTGCATTGATCCTACTTAATTGTCCCTGTCTGTAGGCGAAAGCGAGACACACACCTGCTCGCATTTACGCACCTACACACGCTTATAGGCATGCACATACTAAACATGCATACGCATATGAATACAGGACATGCACACAAACACATGTGCGCACATACGCACACMAACACACATGCACGCMCACACACAAGCGCACACTTTATAGTCCCGCCCAGACACACATTGTCTTAGAAATGTAGATCAGGCATGCAGGGCCGTCAGTCACCCTCCTCTATCCCCATTTATCACAGGGATTTGTCTCAAGCAGAAACACCCAATTTATTCCTCCTTTAACCGTTTTCCAATCCGCTCATTCTTCATCCAGCTCTATCACTGAACCCCAGACAGACCTGAGTGGATGTAGATATATCACTGCTTTACCAGCAGACTCCGTCTGCCTTGTCATATATACTGTACCGATGACAAATGCAAACTATCTCACTGATAACACCTGGTGGAGTGTATCTGCACTCTGCATGAGTGAAACGGGTCACAAAACCCAAATACCCARTCTCACATTTCCTCCCCTGTCAACGTGTAATTTCCTGTTTTGGTGGTAAAGGTCGCCTGTCACTCAAAACTCCCTCGATATTTAGGGGAACCATGTAACCTAATGTAACCACATACAGTATCTATGRACAATCTCCCGTCTATAGTTACACTATACAGTGGGCTAATTGATTTATGTTTTTAGAGCTGTGGTGAGTAACATATTGTAACATATTGTCCCTTCAGAGTGGCCTCACCTCCCTCCATCTTGCTGCCCAGGAGGACAAGGTGGTTGTCAGTGAGATACTGGCTACACATGGAGCCAACCTGGACCAGCAAACTAAGGTATGGACAGAACTTACATCCATTTAATTTGAGCATAGAATAACCATTGTACTGGAATGATGATAAGGCACTATTATTTATCTTTGATAATGTTAGTAGATGTGTTTTGATCATGTTTAAGTAGAGTGTGTTTTTGATACTGTAGTAAGTGTTGTTTTTGATAATGTTAGTAGATTGTGTTTTGAAATAATGTTAGTAAAGAATGTTGTTTTGATTAATGTTAGTAGATGTGTTTTGATAATGTTTAGTAGATGTGTTTTTGATAATGTTAGTAAAAATGTGTTTTTGAATAATGTTTAGTTAGATGTGTTTTGATAATGGTTTAGTAGATGTGGTTTTGATAATGTTAGTAGATGTGTTTTGATAATGTTAGTAGATGTGTTTTGATAATGTTAGTAGATGTGTTTTGATACTGTTAGTAATGTGTTTGATAATGTTAGTAGATGGTTTGATAATGTTAGTAGATGTGTTTTGATATGTTAGTAGATGTGTTTTGATAATGTTAGTAGATGTGTTTTGATAATGTTAGTAGATGTGTTTTGATAATGTTAGTAGATGTGTTTTGATAATGTTAGTAGATGTGTTTTGAATATGTTAGTAGATGTGTTTTGATTGTAGTAGATGTGTTTGATAATGTTAGTAATGTGTTTTGATAATGTTAGTAGATGTGTTTTGATAATGTTAGTAGAATGTGTTTTTTGATAATGTTAGTAGATGTGTTTTTGAATATGTTAGTAGATGTGTTTTTGATAATGTTAGTAGATGTGTTTTGATAATGTTTAGTAGATGCGGTTGATAATGTTAGTAGATGTGTTTTGATAATGTTAGTAGATGTGTTTTGATAATGTTAGTAGATGTGTTTTGATACTGTGATTTATTGTTCTCTTCCAGTTGGGCTACACTCCACTGATTGTAGCGTGTCACTATGGAAACGCCAAGATGGTCAACTTCCTCTTACAGAACGGWGCTAGCGTCAACGCCAAGACCAAGGTAATAAACCATACACAAAACTCCCAAAGTGCATTTATAATGGGGTTTGTTGCATATCGGAAAGCATAAGAAAGGTATATAGTGTATGATAAAGCACTTAAGCACTTTTTCTCTGTGTTATGAATGTTCACGTTTGAACTCTTAAATTTCCAGGCCTTGCCAGACAGTCATTAAAGTCAGTACTTTCTCTTCTCAGAATGGGTACACTCCCCTCCACCAAGCAGCACAGCAAGGAAACACACACATCATCAATCTACTGCTGCAGAATGGAGCTAAGCCCAACAACATCACTGTGGTGAGTGGTGTGTGTGTGTGGTATGTGTGTATGTGTGTGTGTGTGTGTGTGTGTGTTGTGTGTGTGTGTGTGTGTGTGTGTGTGTGTGTGTGTGTCTGTCTGTCTGTCTGTCTGTCTGTCTGTCTGTCTGTCGTCTGTCTGTCTGTCTGTCTGTCTGTCTGTCTGTCTCTGTGTTGTGTGTGGTGTGTGTGTGTGTGTGTGTGTGTGTGTGTGTGTGTGTGTGTGTGTGTGTGTGTGTGTGTGTGCTGTGTTGTGTGTGTGTGTGTGTGTGTGTGTGTGTGTGTGTGTGTGTGTTGTGTGTGTGTTGTGTGTGTGTGTGTGTGTGTGTTCAGCAGCTAGTCCACTCACCACAGTGATGTTGTTGGGCTTAGCTCCATTCTGCAGCAGTAGATTGATGATGTGTGTGTTTCCTTGCTGTGCTGCTGGTGGAGGGGAGTGTACCCATTCTGAGAAGAGAAAGTACTGACTTTAATGACTGTCTGGCAAGGCCTGGAAATTTAAGAGTTCAAACGTGAACATTCATAAACACAGAGAAAAAAGTGCTTAAGTGCTTTATCATACACTATATACCTTTTCTTATGCTTCCGATATGCAACAAAACCCCATTATAAATGCACTTTGGGAGTTTTGTGTATGGTTTATTACCTTGGTCTTGGCGTTGACGCTAGCACCGTTCTGTAAGAGGAAGTTGACCATCTTGGCGTTTCCATAGTGACACGCTACAATCAGTGGAGTGTAGCCCAACTGGAAGAGAACAATAAATCACAGTATCAAAACACATCTACTAACATTATCAAAACACATCTACTAACATTATCAAAAACACATCTACTAAACATTATCAAAACACCTTCTACTAACATTATCAAAACACATCTACTAACATTATCAAAACACATCTACTAACATTATCAAAACGCATCTTACTAACATTATCAAAACACATCTACTAACATTATCAAAAACACATCTACAACATTATCAAAACACATCTACATAACATTATCAAAACACACATCTACTAACATTATCAAAACACATCTACTAACATTATCAAAACACATCTACTAACATTATCACAAAAACAACATCTACTAACAATCAAAACACATCTACTAACATTATCAAACACATCTACTAACATTATCAAAAACACATCTACTAACATATCAAAAACACATCACTAAATATCAAAACACATCTACTAACATTATCAAAACACATCTACTAACAGTATCAAAACACATCTACTAACATTATCAAAACGCATCTACTAACATTATCAAAACACATCTACTAACAGTATCAAAACACATCTACTAACATTATCAAAACACATCTACTAACCATTATCAAAACAACATCTACTAACATTATCAAAACACATCTACTAACATTATCAAAACACATCTACTAACATTATCAAAACACATTACTAACATTATCAAAAACACATCTACTAACATTATCAAAACACATCTACTAACATTATCAAAAACACATCTACTAACATTATCAAAACACATCTACTAACATTATCAACACACTTACTAGTATCAAACACATCTACTAACATATCAAAACACATTCTACTAACATTATCAAAAACACATCTACTAACATTATCAAAAACACATCTACTAACATTATCAAAGATAAATAATAGTGCCTTATCATCATTCCAGTACAATGGTTATTCTATGCTCAAATTAAATGGATGTAAGTTCTGTCCATACCTTAGTTTGCTGGTCCAGGTTGGCTCCATGTGTAGCCAGTATCTCACTGACAACCACCTTGTCCTCCTGGGCAGCAAGATGGAGGGAGGTGAGGCCACTCTGAAGGGACAATATGTTACAATATGTTACTCACCACATCTCCATCAATCAATTAGCACACTGTATAGTGTAACTATAGACGGGAGATTGTCCATAGATACTGTATGTGGTTACATTAGGTTACATGGTTCCCCTAAATATCGAGGGAGTTTTGAGTGACAGGCGACCTTTACCACCAAAACAGGAAATTACACGTTGACAGGGGAGGAAATGTGAGACTGGGTATTTGGGTTTGTGACCCGTTCACTCATGCAGAGTGCAGATACACTCCACCAGGTGTTATCAGCGAGATAGTTGCATTCGTCATTCGGTACAGTATATATGACAAGGCGGACTGAGTCTGCTGGTAAAGCAGTGATATATCTACATCCACTCAGTCTGTCTGGGGTTCAGTGATAGAGCTGGATGAAGAATGAGCGGATTGGAAAACGGTTAAAGGAGGAATAAATTGGGTGTTTCTGCTTGAGACAAATCCCTGTGATAAATGGGGATAGAGGAGGGTGACTGACGGCCCTGCATGCCTGATCTACATTTCTAAGACAATGTGTGTCTGGGCGGGACTATAAAGTGTGCGCCTGTGTGTGGGCGTGCATGTGTGTTGTGTGCGTATGTGCGCACATGTGTTTGTGTGCATGTCCTGTATTCATATGCGTATGCATGTTTAGTATGTGCATGCCTATAAGCGTGTGTAGGTGCGTAAATGCGAGCAGGTGTGTGTCTCGCTTTCGCCTACAGACAGGGACAATTAAGTAGGATCAATGCAATACGCGTGGGCAGACATCCATGGTCGTCACGGCAGTGTACTAACCTCCCACATCCCTCGCTGTGACTCATCCATCTACAGCACTGGGCACCAGCAAAACTTACTGTTCCTAAAATAGCCATGAAACAGCTCTCCATCCTCTTTAACTTAATTCCTGCTACATTCTCGTAAGCCATGCAGAAGCTCTGTAATCACAATGTAGTAATAACACTGTAATGTAAACACTGGTAAATGTAATAACACTGGTAAATGTAATAACACTGGTAAATGTAATAAACACTGGTAAATGTAATAACACTGGTAAATGTAATAACACTGGTAAAATGTAATAACACTGGTAAATTAATAACACTGGAAATGTAATAACACTGTAAATTAATTAACATGGAAATGTAATAATCTTTTCTATTTGAAATAACTTTCAGATTTTTTATGTACAGCAGCCAAAGAAAAGGTATGTGAACCCTTTGGAATTACCTGGATTTCTGCATAAAATTTGATCTGATCATTCATCTAAGTCACAACAATAAGACAAAACAGTGTGCTTAAAACTAATAACACACAAATTGTATTATTTTTCTGACTATATTGATACATAATTTATAAACATGTCACACTGTAGGTTGGAAAAATGTATATGAACCCCTACGCTAATGACTTCTCCAAAAGCTAGTTGGAGTCCACGAGTCAGCTAACCTGGAGTTCAATCAATGAGACGAGATGGAGATGTTTGGTTAGAGCTGCCCTACCCTATAAAAAACACTCACAAAATTTGAGTTGCTCTATTCACAAGAAGCATTTGCCTGATGTGAACCATGCCTCAGACAAGAAGAGAATCTCAGAAGACGAAGAATAATGAATTTGTTGACTTGCATTAAAGCTGGAAAGGGTTACAAAAGTATCTCTAAAAGCCTTGATGTTCATGAGTCACAGTAAGACAAATTGTCTATAAATGGAGAAAGTTCAGCACTGTTGCTACTCTCCCTAGGAGTGGCCGTCCTGCAGAGCACCAGCGCAGAATGCCCAATGAGGTTAATAAGAATCCCTAGAGTGTCAGCTAAAGACTTACAGAAATCTCTGGAACATGCTACATCTCTGTTGACGAGTCTACGATACGTAAAACACTAAACAAGAATGGGTCATGGGAGAACACCACGGAAAGAACACACTGCTGTCAAAAAAAACCATTGCTGCACATCTGAAGTTTACAAAGAGCACCTGGATGTTCCACAGCGCTACCAGCAAAATATTCTGTGGACGAATGAAAAACTACAAAAAAAAAAAAAAAAAAACTTGA
>NC_036840.1:34652896-34663651 GCF_002910315.2 Salvelinus sp. IW2-2015
CACACACACACTTATATGTCTTCCTCCCATCCTAACAGAATGGTAACACAGCTCTGGCCATCGCCCGGCGACTTGGCTACATCTCGGTGGTAGACACACTCAAGGTTGTCACCGAGGAGATCATTACCTCGACAACCGTGAGTCATTCAACTATCTCAGTCCAACAGCCCTTCACGTCTTGTCTGAAATCACAGTATTTACACATGGTGTTTATTTAGCCTGTGAGGGGCAAATCCTAACTTCYACTTGAGTTGAATTTTCACTTAATTTTGCGTTAATGTCAATAGTAGACTAAGTGACAATTTGACTTAAGTTAAATGTAGCATTCGTCCCTCAAATTGTAATGGGATTTGTCTGTTTATGTCGTCTAGACGGTGACAGAGAAACACAAGATGAACGTTCCTGAGACCATGACTGAAGTCCTGGATGTCTCTGATGAGGAGGGTGAGTTTGACACTTGATCCAGTCACTAGCCGTCTGTATATGACCAGCACCATATATAAAGACAGTTATTCTAAACTTCAGTCTATTTATGTGGTTGATTTAGTGGTTTGACCAACTAGCACCTCAGTAAGCCTGACTTCAAACCCTGTCCCAGTTTCCCTGTACACTCKTAGAAAAAAGGTGCTATCTAGAACCTAAAATGGTTCTTCAGCTATTCCCATAGGAGAACCCTTTGAAGAACCCTTTTTSATTCCAGGTAGAACCCTTTTGGTTCCAGGTAGAACCCTTTTGKGTTCCAGGAAGAACCCTTTCCACAGAGGCTTATACATGGATCCCAAAAGGGTTCTACCTGGAACCAAAAATGGTTCTCCTGTGGCGACAGCCAAAGACACCCTTTTTTATAAGAGGGTAGACATCTCATTTAGCCTGCCCCAAGTCCTTCCCGTTTCTCCATAGCCCAATCCTAGTGTGTGTTGGTTGTGGTCGGCTAGTTTCTCACTGTACTGTACACTGTACAGGCCTGCAGACTGTACCCACAGGGCTGAAACAGAATGAGGATGCTGTTCTGTCAGATGACTCCATGGATTTAGAAGGTACACCGTGTCAAGGTTGCCGTGGTGAATGCTATTGACGAGTGTGTGGCGGTTTGTTGTCGTCGTGGTAATTCGCATGGTGTGAGATTCCTCTGCAATGGTTGTGTATAACAAGCTGTTATGGATGCGGCTTAGAGTATATACTTGAACCTGCACCAACCTCAACCACTGTTGGTAGGGGGTTTTGATTCGAACACAGKGCGGTGAAATCAAGATTGTGATATACACATTTAGGGCCACTAGTCTAAATGGGAAATACTGGATATCATTGCGAAAAGCATTAGTGTGGACAACAAACTACACRGATACTAATGATGTCTGTGTCCCATTGAATGTTAATGCGACAGTGATTTTGTTTTGAAACGCTCCTTGATAATCAGCTAGGGGAAGCAGGGGTTTGAAAAGCGTTTAAATATTCAGATCCACCATGCTCTGAGCCCTTAATAAATGCTACCCCGTAGAGTGTGTCATTAAACTTCTAGCAAAAAGACACTTGTTTTGCTCTAGGACGCCCACAGGCCTCACAYGACTCGTCTGAAGGTCCCTGGTACCAGTTGAAAAAAATAATGGAAGTATATATGGAGACTGTTTAATGCCAAAAAGATGGGGTTAAATACAAAAAGCTTGTCCGTAAACAAACCTGGAAGATAGTTTCACCCTAAGCAATTTCAAATCCCCACTCTGAAATGCTGTGAACTCATATGAGATCTCACATGCCATGGCCCGGAGAGCCTGAATTACAGTATGTAGGCTGGGGAGAAGTGTGAAATGAAGCAAGACAATTTCCCAGGACATAGACATATCTGATATGTGCAGAAAGCTTAAATTCTTGTTAATCTAACTACACTGTCCAATTTACAGTAGCTATTACAGTGAAAGAATACCATGCTATTGTTTGAGGAGAGTACACATTTTCTGAACTTGAAAATGTATTAATAACCCAATTAGGCACATTTCGGCAGACTTGATACAACATTTTGAACAGAAATGCAATGGTTCATTGGATCAGTCTAGAACTTTGCACATACACTGCTGCCATCTATTGGCCAAAATCTAAATTGTGCCTAAGCTGGAATAATACAGTGTGGCCTTTCTCTTGCATTTCAAAGATGATGAAAAGAAAATGAAAAGAAAAACGTATGTTTYTTTCTTTGTATTATCTTTTACCAGATCTAATGTGTTTTATTCTCCTACATTCATTTCACATTTCCACAAACTTCAAGGCGTTTCCYTTCAAATGGTATCAAGAATATGCATATCCTTGCTTCAGGTCCTGAGCTACAGGCAGTTAGATTTGGGAAAGTCATTTTAGGCAAAAATTGAAAAAAAGGGTCCGATCCTCAATCCCCTAAGCATGTTGGCATAATAAAAAAAATCCCCATGAAAATCTGTCAGTTTAAGCTAGAGATGTCTTTTTTTTGCATCGGATGTGTCTGAATCCACCCCCTATGTCGGTGAAAGGTAACAGCACTAGAGCGGTGTTTGTCAGACCATGAGACATCCTGAAAATCGTTCTTGTCACAAAATCGGCTGTGGCGTCTGACCGGTTTGGTCTATAAACTATTAGCCCTCTATGGAAAGATGAGACTATCACGAACATGTACATGTTGGTTGTTTTGCTCTTGGACGCCCACAGGCCTCACAAGACTCGTCTGAAGGTCCCTGGTACCAGTTGAAAAAAATGTATGGAAGTACAGCTGAGTCGGAAGTTTACATACACTTAGGTTGGAGTCATTAAAACTCGTTTTTCAACCACTCCAACAATGTCTTGTTAACAAACTATAGTTTTGGCAAGTAGGTTAGGAACATCTACTTTGTGCATGATACAAGTCATTTTTCCAACAATTGTTCACAGACAGATTATTTCACTTATAATTCCACTGTATCACAATTCCAGTGGGTCAGAAGTTTACATACACTAAGTTGACTGTGCCTTTAAACAGTTTGGAAAATTCCAGAAAATTATGTCTGGCTTTAGAAGCTTCTGATGGCTAATTGACATCATTTGAGTCAATTGGAGGTGTACCTGTGGATGTATTTCAAGGCCTACATTCAAACTCAGTGCCTCTTTGCTTGACATCATGGGAAATCAAAGAAATCAGCCAAGACCTCAGAAAAAAAATAGTAGACCTCCACAAGTCTGGTTCATCCTTGGGACAATTTCCAAATGCCTGAAGGTACCACGCTCATCTGTACAAACAATAGTATGCAAGTATAAACACCATGGGACCATGCAGCCGTCATACCGCTCAGGAAGGAGAGGCGTTCTGTCTCCTAGAGATTTAATGTATTTTGGTGCAAAAAGAGCAAACAATCCCAGAACAACAGCAAAGGACCTTGTGAAGATGCTGGCAGAAACGGGTACAAAAAGTATCTATATCCACAGTAAAACGAGTCCTATTCGACATAACCCGAAAGGCCGCTCAGCAAGGATGAAGTCACTGCTCCAAACCGCCATAAAAAAGCCAGACTACGGTTTGCAACTGCACATGGGGACAAAGATCGTACTTTTTGGAGAGATGTCCACTGGTCTGATGAAACAAAAATATTACTTTTTTGGCCATAATGACCATCGTTATGTATGGAGGAAAAAGGAGGAGCTTGCAAGCCGAAGAACACCATCCCAACCATGAAGCACAGGGGTGGCAGCATCATGTTGTTGGGTGTGCTTTGCTGCAGGAGGGACTGGTGTACATCACAAAATAGATGCATCAAGAGGCAGGAAAATTATGTGGATATATTGAAGCACATCTCAAGGCATCAGTCAGAAGTTTAAGGCTTGGTCACAAATGGCGGTGCAATGGTGTGGCAGTCAAACAGCATGTGTGAGCAAGGAGGCCTCACAACCTGACTCAGTTTCACATCTCTGTCAGGGGATAGGTGCCAAATTCATTCATTTTATGGTGGGAAGCTTGTGGAAGGCTACCCAAAACGTTTGACCCAAGTTAAAACATTTTAAAGGAATGCTACAAATACTAATTGAATGTATGTAAACTTCTGACTCACTGGGAATGTGATGAAAGAAATAAAAGTGAAGTAAATATTCTCTGTACTATTATTCTGACATTTCACATTCTTGAAATAAAGTGGTGATCCTAACTGACCAAGACAGGGAATTTTTACTAGGATTAAATGTCAGGAATTGTGAAAAAACTGAGTTTAAATGTATTTGGCTAAGGTGTATGTAAACTTCCGACTTCAACTGTACACTACGTTCAAAAGTTTGGGGTCGCTTAGAAGTGTCCTTGTTTTTGAAAGGAAAGCATATTTTTGTCCATTAAAACATCAAATTGGATCAGAAAATAGTGTAGACATTGTTAATGTTGTCAATGACTATTGTAGCCAGAAATGGCAGATTTTTAATGGAATAATCTACATAGGCGTACAGAGGGCCCATTATCAGCAACCATCACTCCTGTCTTCCCAATGGCACATTGTGTTAGCTAATCTAAGTTTATCTTTTAAAAGTCTAGTTGATCATTAGAAAACCATTTTGCAATTATGTTAGCACAGCTGAAACTGTTGTTCTGATTAAAGAAGCAATAAAACTGGCCTTCTTTAGAAGATATATGGCTTCAAAAAGGGCCAGAAACAAAAACTTTTCTTCTGAAACTCGTCAGTCTATTCTTGTTCTGAAAAATTAAGGCTATTCCTTGCGAGAAATTGCCAGAAACTGAAGATCTCATACAACGCTGTGTACTACTCCCTTCACGAACAGCGCAATCTGCCTCTAACCAGAATAGAAAGAGTGGGAGGCCCCAGTGCACTACTGAGCAAGAGGGCAAGTACATTAGAGTGTCTAGTTTGAGAAACAGATGCCTCAGAAGTCCTCAACTGGCAGCTTCATTAAATAGTACCCGCAAAACACCAGTCTCAACGTCAACAGTGAGAGGGCGACTCCGGGATGTTGTCTTCTTTAGGCAGAGTTGCAAAGAAAAAGCCATATCTCAGACAGGCCAATAAAAAGAAAAGATTGAGATGGGCAAAAGAACATAGACACTGGACAGAGAACTATGCCTAGAAGGCCAGCATCCCGGAGTTGCCTCTTCACTGTTGACGTTGAGACTGGTGTTTTGCGGGTACTATTTAATGAAGCTGCCAGTTGAAGACTTGTGAGGCGTCTGTTTCTCAAACTAGATGTACTTGTCCTCTTGCTTAGTTGTGCACCGGGACCTCCCACTGCTCTTTCTATTCTGGTTAGAGACAGTTTGCGCTGTTCTGTGGAGGGAGTAGAACACTCTTCCAGGCTCTCACGCTTCGAACACACCGACAGCGTCGTTGCGCAAAATAGTATGCAGCTTCATCTGGATATGTATATAACCATTTCTGTCACGCCGTCTATGCATACAGTTTGACGCATACGTTCGATAAATCCAACATATGCACCACATCGAACGCACTGCAACTGCCTCTGCAACGCAGTGCTGCAAGGCAAACACAGCGTTTCATTGGAAATTAATGTAATTCTGGTGTACCAAAATGCCATGACGCTGTCGGTGTGTTCGAAGTGTTAGAGTTTGTGCGTTTATGGCCAAACAGTCACCTCATAACACCTCAAACAGTCACCTCATAACACCTCAAACAGTCACCTCATAACACCTCATTACAGATATGGACAATTTGTCTTTTACCTGGCTCCTCCGGTTGTGCAGTGAATTCACTTTCTTTCTGGAAGGAAATATTGTATTATATAGGTGGAGTGGTTGGCGGTCACTTTTGTGGAAAAAAAGCCACACCTCATTAATCTAGTTGTGTTTTGGAAGCTGTCAGACGAGGATTGGGTTTGGTTTGGTTGTTCCAACTGACATTTCTTGATATTGGGTGTGTTGTTAATGAACGTTGCTTTGTGGGTCTATATTTGCACCACTTGTCTGATAGTTAGACTAAGAGTATTACTTACTCTTACAGTTGTTGTGCTAATCCTAGTGATAGCACCTAGTATTGAGTTTGAGTCACCCTCTAGATGAATGAGTTCATATTGTACCTCCTTTCCTTTTGTTTAGTTTATTTTGAACTCTCCCTTCTCCAGACAGCGGTTATGCTATTGACACAGGACATCTCTCTCTGCCTACAGGCAGTGGTTATGCTATTGACACAGGACATCTCTCTCTGCCTACAGGCAGCGGTTATGCTATTGACACAGGAACATCTCTCTCTGCCTACAGGCAGACGTTATGCTATTGACACAGGAACATCTCTCTCTGCCTACAGGCAGTGGTTATGCTATTGACACAGGAACATCTCTCTCTGCCTACAGGCAGTGGTTNACATCTCTCTCTGCCTACAGGCAGTGGTTATGCTATTGACACAGGGACATCTCTACTTGCCTCTCTGCCTCACTTGTTCTGTCAGCCTATCCTACAGTATGCTACCAGCTGTACGCTAAGGGCTGTATACCCTTTTCAAACTATGCTGCCAACTTGAACGGTACTGTACTGGCTCAGGCAATTTCGTTTCACACTGTCCTTTCCAGTTCATTTCCGCTAAATTTGTTGGGGTTTTGGATGGCCAGCTCGGCTCAGTTTGGTTCAGGTCTGTATTGTGAAAAGGGTATTATTGATTCTGCCCCCTGCTGTTCAGTAGKGGTAACAGCAGCAGTAGAGCTCTAKAACGTGGACACAAGACAGTTATGACCTCTGTGTCTCCAAGCTCATCTGTAGTGTTTACAAGCGCTTTTATGTGATGATGAAGAGGGAGGATGATCGTGTATGAATGGTTGTGTGTCTGTACGTGTGTAACTCAACCTCATGTCAGTTTGATTGTGCACATTCACATCCCAGGTAAGTGCTCGCGCCTGCGTAGTTACTCCTGCTGAGCGCACACCAAATCACAATGTCCCCTTCCCCAGAATGATCCGATCATCTTCCATGGTCCTCACCCATTTGCTCTCCCTCTCTTTCTTTCATTCTTTCTTTCTTTCTCTCTTTCTTTCTCTCTCTCTCTCTCTCTTGCTCTCTCTCTCTCTATTTCTCTCTCTTGCTCTCTCT
The DNA here is from genome assembly GCF_002910315.2 of Salvelinus sp. IW2-2015. NCBI lineage: Eukaryota > Metazoa > Chordata > Actinopteri > Salmoniformes > Salmonidae > Salvelinus > Salvelinus sp. IW2-2015. The sequence goes on from NC_036840.1 coordinate 34,659,921, forward strand.
CTGTCTCTATCTCTCTCTCTCCCAGGTGATGACACTATGACAGGGGACGGAGGGGAGTATCTGAGGGCAGAGGACCTGAGGGAGCTGGGGGATGACTCCCTGCCTGGACAGTACCTGGATGGGATGAACTACCTGCGCTTTAGCCTGGAGGGCGGACGCTCTGACAGGTAGTCTGTACACATACCTATTGTAGAGGAGAAGGGTGTGTTTGTGTGGGGGAGAGGTGTGTATGAATGCTCCAATATGTCTGATGCTCTTTCACTCATTTCTTCTCCTTCCTGCCATGCTTACGTAGTCGAATCCAAAGGTATGTGCAAACATTGCTTGTCTCTTTATGCTATGGTTTCTCTATGGCAGGGTTCCCTAATAGATGGCCCGCTTATTGGCCCCCCTACTTTTCTGAGCAAAACAAAACAGTAGTTGGACATTAAAGACTGTAAAATCACCAGTAAATCAGCTCAAAGKTATTATCGCCTTCCATTCCTTCATTTTAGAGTACTACTTGTGCCATGTCTGATGGTTAGATTATTGCCGAATTGGGTGGTGAACAGTGTTTTAGCTGTGTGTGATTTTTCCATGGCTACCAACCTCACATTCTCCTCCTCTCCTCAGTTTGGACAGGTCCTACACTCCCAGTCACCACGGTTACTACTCTCCCAAACAGGACAGCCTGATGGACGAGATGTTAACCGGCCAAAACGTAAGTAAAGTGTTCAACATTTTACATATACTGCACCAAAACATGCTGTACTGTGCATTCTACAGTATGGCTTGCATTGCCCAATCCATTTGTTCAGAACAGAATATACACTGAGTGTACAAAACATTAGGAACAGTTCCTAATATTGAGTTGCACCCCCCCCCATGCTCTTGTTCCTTTTTATCCCCGCAGACGGTCATGTGTTCTTGTAGACCTATGTTTGTTTATGTTAAGACGCTAGCAGTGTCCTGACCTATATACGCTAAAACGCAGGCATAAGTGGTCTGACATAGGACGCATGTCAAAGCGGGACTGTAAGTGTCCTGACCTACCTGGGCAGTCTCAACGGCAGTCTGACTAACGCGGCATTGTCTGACCTGGCTGTGTCTGACCTTACGGCTACGCTGCAGTGGTCTGACCTAACGCGGCAGTGTCTGACCTAACGCTGCAGTGTCTTGACCTAACGCTGGCAGTGTCTGACCTAACGCGGCAGTGTCCTGACCTAACACTACCAGTGTCCCTGACCTAACGCGGCAGTGTCTGACTATATGACAGCTACGCTGCAGTGTCTGACCTAACGCCTGAGTGGTCTGACCTAACCGCTACGCTTGCAGTGCGACTAGTGCTGACCTAACTAGCGGTACGCGCTGTCTGACCTAACACTGCAATGCATTCTTGTGTTCAAATGCATGGTTTGCGCAGTGGTAGGTCAAGTCCCTAACAAGCGTGTCTTTGTTGCGTGCCAGGTGTCGTCTCTTGCCAGGGAAAATGAGAAGGACTCGTACCGTCTGAGCTGGGGCACAGAAACCTGGAAATGTGGCACTGTCTTCCAGCCCCGTCCACTCTGGGTAGGTACCGCGGGGGCAAGCAGGCAGGCACAGAAAGCGTTCGGTTTGGACTATCAAAATAGTCAAAAACCTTATTTTGGTGCAAAAGGTGCAACAGTTATCTGATCTAACCCATCATGCGTACTGGTCTCCTTTGAGCCCAATGTGTTCAGCCCCTCAAGCAGGACTAGAGCAGTGGTGGGTCCAGGTACCTCAAGCAGGACTAGAGCAGTGGTGGGTCCAGGTACCTCAAGCAGCACTAGAGCAGTGGGTGGGTCCAGGTACCTCAAGCAGCACTAGAGCAGTGGTGGGTCCAGGTACCTAAGCAACACTAGAGCAGTGGTGGGTCAGGTACCTCAAGCAGCACTAGAGCAGTGGTGGGTCCAGGTACTCAAGCAGCACTAGAGCAGTGGTGGGTCCAGGTACCTCAAGCAGCACTAGAGCAGTGGTGGGTCAGGTACCTCAAGCAGCACTACAGCAGTGGTGGGTCCAGGTACCTCAAGCAGCACTAAGCAGGGGTGGGTCCAGGTACCTCAAGCAACACTAGAGCAGTGGTGGTCCAGGTACCTCAAGCAGCACTAAGCAGTGTGGGTCAAGGTACTCAGCCACACTAGAGCAGTGGTGGGTCCAGGTACCTCAAGCAACACTAGAGCAGGTGGGTGGTCCAGGTACCTCAAGCAGCACTAGAAGCAGTGGTGTTCCAGGACCTCAAGCAGCAACTAGAGCAGTGGTGGGTCCAGGTACCTCAAGACACTAGAGCAGTGGTGGTCAGGTACCTCAAGCAGCACTAGAGCAGGGTGGGTCCAGGTACCTCAAGCAGCACTAGAGCGGTGGTGGGTCCAGGTACCTAAGCAGCACTACAGCAGTGGTGGGTCCAGGTACCTCAGCAGCACTAAGCAGTGGTGGGTCCAGGTACCTCAACAGCACTAGAGCAGTGGTGGGTCCAGGTACCTCAAGCAGCACTAAGCAGTGGTGGGTCCAGGTACCTCAAGCAGCACTACAGCAGTGGTGGGTCCGGGTACCTCAAGCAGCACTAAGCAGTGTGGGTCCAGGTACCTCAAGCAGCACTAAGCAGTGGTGGGTCCAGGTACCTCAAGCAGCACTAGAGCGTGGTGGGTCCAGGTACCTCAAGCAGCACTAGAAGCAGGGTCCGGTAACCTCAAGCAAGCACTAGAGCAGTGGTGGTCCAGGTACCTCAAGCAGCACTAGAGCAGTGGTGGGTCCAGGTACCTCAAGCAGCACTAGAGCAGTGGTGGGTCCAGGTACTTCAAGCAAGCACTAGAGCAGTGGTGGGTCCAGGTACCTCAAGCAGCACTAGAGCAGTGGGGTCCAGGTACCTCAAGCAGCACTACAGAAGTGGTGGGTCAGGTACCTCAAGCAGCACTACAGCGGGGGGTCCAGGTACCTCAAGTCGAGATGCGTTGATTTTTGGAGAGTTTTGAGAAAAGATTTACAACCTTTTGTAATCCCACTCTAACCTCATCTGTTAAGCGGCTTTGGGTGATAACACTATGAAGAGCAGTAATGAACAATGTTAGGGCTTATTATAGACCTATTAGTGTAATGCATTGTGATATGAAGATATCCTGTTGTCCTCAGGCTAGCTCTCTGCTCTCTCTGCCACACTAATTGGTAACAATAAGGAAAGATAATCCCTCTTAGTTATAAATTGTAGAAATCCACTAATGTTGGGCCACTGAGTATGTCTCTAAGTACTGGTATAGGACAAGCAATATGACAAACACGTATATCCCTATCTATCTTCTATCTATCTATCTATCTATCTATCTATCTATCTATCTATTATCTACTATCTATCTATTTTCTATCTATTCATCATATCTATCTATCTATCTATCTATCATATCTATCTATCTATCTATCTCTCGCTGTCTGTCTTTCTTGCTCTTCGCGCTCTCTCTCTTCTCTCTCTCTCTCTCTCTCTTCTCCTTCTGTCTATCGGGTCTCTGTTCTGTTTTCAGACGTTCCTCTCCGTGCCATGATCATGGCGACAGCAGGTGATCTACTGCACCTTGGTTTCTTCCTCTTCATCCTCCTCTTCCTCCTCCTTTCACAGTGTGCTCTCCTTCTGGGAGAGAGAGAGAGAGTGTGTGTTGTGTGTGTGTGTGTGTGTGTGTGTGTGTGTGTGTGTGTGTGTGTGTGTGTGTGTGTGTGTGTGTGTGGTGGGTGTGTGTGTGTGTGTG
>NC_036840.1:34669191-34674569 GCF_002910315.2 Salvelinus sp. IW2-2015
TTACCCTCAGAACAGAGCCTCAATTATTGAGGCATGGAACTCTACAAGTGTTCGAAAGCATTCCACGGGATGCTGGCCCATGTTGAATCCAACTTCCCCACAATTGTGTCAAGTTGGCTGGATGTCCTTTGGTGGTGGACCATTCTTGATACACACGGGAAACTGTTGAGAGTGAAAAACCAAGCAGTGTTGCAGTTCTTGACACAAACCTCGTTCAAAGGCATTTAAATATTTTGTCTTATCCATTCACCTCTGAATGACACAAACACAATCCATGTCTCAATTGTCTCAAGGCATAAAAAGTGGATTCAACAAGTGACATCAATAAGGGATCTTAGCTTTCACCTAAATTCACCTGATCAGTCTATGTCATGGAAAGAGCAGGTGTTCATAATGTTTTGTACACTCAGTATAGATTACTTCAATAAAAAGGGTTGTAATATTTGGTCATTTGTAAAAGCTGCAGTATTAGAATATTGAAAGTGACATCAATAAGGGATCTTAGCCTTTTAAATGTAATTTATCTGATATAGAAAAGTCACAAAAGGTGTGAGTTTGAGTAAGGATGGTCACAAAAGTGTCTGACCTAACGCAGTGTCTGACTTAACGCTGCAGTGTCTGACCTAACGCTGCAGTCTCTGACCACACTGCAGTGTCTGTCCTAACGCTACAGTGTCTGACCTAACGCTGCAGTGTCTGACTTAACGCTGCAGTGTCTGACCTAACGCTGCAGTCTCTGACAACCAACGCTGCAGTGTCTTTGTCTAAACGCTACGCTGCAGTGTCTGACCTAACGCTGCAGTGTCTGACCCACTAGAACGCTTGTGTGTGTGTGTGTGTGTGTGTGTGTGTGTGTGTGTGTGTGTGTGTGTGTGTGTGTGTGTGTGTGTGTGTCAAAAATGCCTGAATGCGAGTGCAGCAACACTACTAACAGATGTTGCCCATGTTCACCTATTCCCCCGTTTTAGCTTGCGATCACTTTGCCATTCATTTTTACACAGGCCTCTTTATAAGGGACATAGTCCACTTTTATCAGATGGAAGACATCTTTTGCACCTAGTGCTGCATCAAAGTCACACACATTTCCTCATCATTATTGGTCAGCCATTGTGTCCATCTTGGTTGAATCCTGCCGACTCATGGTGGCCATTTTGTTTGTTGATTCTCTGTGTTGGGTCAATTCACAGCTGCAAAGTCTTGTGTTTGTGTGTTTGATCTCCATGTTGGACGTTGTGCCGTATTGTCTACGTGTCGGAGTGTCATTTTAATGGTTTATTTGCTTTACATAACATAATGGTGTCACAGGTGAAGTGCRTTAGTAGCAGCGCTATTACATTAACTGTACTACAGTATGTAGTGTTATCATCACACCCATTCCCCTCTCACTTGTGTCTTGTGTGTTTGCATGTGGGTGTGGGCATGCAGTGAAACTGTAATTCTTATGTCTGTTTTAACATGGATTCATATTTGACCGTAATTATCAAGTCAAAAATCCTTATTTTTTCTGTAATGTACATCATGTAATGTACGTTATCTGTGTAAAGGGTAATGTACAAAGCAGCGGAGGCTGGTGGGAGGCGCTATAAGAGGAGGGACTCATTGTAATGGCTGGAATGGAATAAATGGAATGGTATCAAACACATGGAGAMCACGTTTGACTCCGTTCCATTAATTCCATTCCAGCCATTACAATGAGCCTGYCCTCCTATAGCTCCTCCCACCAGCCTCATCTGGTACAAAGAGACAATGCCTAAATATAAAACATWATATTTTTGTTTTGTAAACATAATATCTGTCCCCGCCCATTCCCTTCACAGCTTCCTGGTTAGCTTCATGGTTGACGCCAGGGGCGGAGCCATGCGGGGTTGCCGCCACAACGGCCTGCGCATCATCATCCCACCGCGGAAGTGCAGCGCTCCCACGCGGGTGACCTGCCGGCTGGTAAAGAGGCACCGCCTGGCCACCATGCCTCCCATGGTGGAGGGAGAGGGCCTGGCCAGCAGGCTGATCGAGGTGGGGCCTGTCGGAGCCCAGTTCCTCGGGTAAGATACCGGAGATGGAGAGATTGAGGGAGAGGGTTAGTGTGAGAGAGGTAGGAGTATACAGAATCCTGGGAGAAAGAGGAAGAAAGAGTGAGAGAGTGAGAGAGAGAGAAACAGAGCGAGGGAGAATGAAATAAAGAGAAGTGATGTCAGAGATCTATGTTGTGACAGAGCAGAGTGGGTGCTAGGATAGAAACAGAAGAGAGAGTGTGTTCGTCAAAGGACACTGTAAGCTCACTGTATGAATGAAAACCTGAGAATTTTGCGGCCCCTCTTCATTTTCTCAGATTCATTTCACCCTGTCTATGCCTTAATAAAGCTATCTCTGCTCTTTGCTTCCTCCCAGCGCCAGGGGCCTTGCTTGTTACCTTTTTAACAGCCTGGCCACATTCTAACTCTAAATCAACTCTTCATGTGAAAGCGAACTGTTTCTATAAGACACGTGGAAACAAAAAATTCCACATGGAAAGAAAAAACTGCAAAAAATAAGCATTGCTCCATGATTGATTTGATATGTAGATTGGTAAACCACTAGGAGAGGCTGTCTACCAATAATATAATAACTTCCACTTTGAAAGTCCCTGTATATTTAAAGCCCAGTGTTTTATAGCGTTACATCCTATTGATGGCCTCCACTCCACTCAGCCAAAACCCAACAGTATACACTAGTCACCCGTTATTCTGACTACTCCCGCTCTCTTTCCCCTACTGCTGCTAACGGACGGTTGGTCTCACAGTAAACTGCACCTTCCCACTGCCCCACCCCCTCTTAACGAGGGTGAGAGCCTCGTTAGCCGCATCCTGCAGCTCGGGCCACCCGGGACAAAATTCCTCGGGTAGGGGAGAAAAAAACCCGCATATGAAACAATCCACGGATGCTACTGCTACTGGTTCCATTTGATATCACCCTCCTTTTATATTACGACCCACCTCTGTGATGTGTTGTGTTTGTGTCCGTGTCTGTGACCTCACCTGGATGATATGTGTGCTAGTGGCGTGCTAGTGGCGTGCTAGTGGCGTGCTAGTGGCGTGCTAGTGGCGTGCTAGTGGCGTGCTAGGGGCGTGATCCACTTGTGCTCTCTGTCGTAACATCTCAGACACTACCCACTTACCTTTTGTCTCCTTAACTTGTGGTTGGCCTTCAATGTTTAGTGCCGTCTGTCTGTCTGTTCAACCTCATCGTTTTATTGGTTAATTTGGTACATGGTGGATGCTCCTCCGTTTAGCATGACTGTCCCATAGGTATTGTAGTTGACACACTGTACTGTGCTCATCTGGTAATTTTTATTTTTATTTTATTTTAACCTTTATTTAACTAGGCAAGTCAGTTAAGAACAAATTCTTATTTTCAATGACGGGCAGGAACAATGCTGTGTAAGGGGGATTTGACCAAGAAGGAAAGTGATGGAGTGCAGCATCAGATGACCTGGCCTTCATAATCACCGACTTCAACCCAATTGAGATGGTTTGGGATGAGTTGGATCGCAGACCGAAATAAAAACCGCAAACAAGTGCTCAGGATTGTGGGAACTCCTTCAAGACTGTTGGAAAAGCATTCCAAGTGAAGCTGGTTGAGAGAATGCCAAGCGTGTGTAAAGATGTGATCAAGACAAAGGGTGGATACTTTGAAGAGTCTCACATATAAAATATAATTTTAATTTGTTTAACACTTTTTTGAGGTTACAGTTGAATATATACAGTTGAAGTTCGGAAGTTTACATACACTTAGGTTGGAGTCATTAAAACTCATTTTTCAACCAGCCACAAATTTCTTGTTATCAAACTATAGTTTTGGCAAGTCGGTTAGGGACATCTACTTTGTGCATGACACAAGTAATTTTTCCAACAGTTGTTCACATACAGATAATTTCACTTATAATTCACAGTATCACAATTCCAGTGGGTCAGAAGTTTACATACACTAAGTTGACTGTGCCTTTAAACAGCTTGGAGAAATTCCAGAAAATTATGTCATGGCTTTAGAAGCTTCTGATAGGCTAATTGACATCATTTGAGTCAATTGGAGGTGTACCTGTGGATGTATTTCAAGGCCTACCTTCAAACTCAGTGCCTCTTTGCTTGACATCATGGGAAAATCAAAGAAATCAGCCAAAAAAACTGTAGACCCCCACAAGTCTGGTTCATCCTTGGGAGCAATTTCCAAATGCCTGAGGTACCACGTTCATCTGTACAAACAATAGTACGTACGTATAAACACCATGGGACCATACCGCTCAGGAAGGAGACACGTTCTGTCTCCTAGGATTAACGTACTTGGTGCGAAAAGTGCAAATCAATCCCAGAACAACAGCAAATGACCTTATGAAGATGCTGGAGAACAGGTACAAAAATATCTATATCCACAGTAAAATGAGCTTATATCGACATAACCTGAAAGGCGCTCAGCAAGGAGAACTGCCAACCGCATAAGCCAACTACGTTGCAACTGCACTCAGACAAAGTGTTTGGAGCTCGGGATGACAAAATATAATTGCATAATGACCATGTATGTTGGAGAAAAGGATCTTGCAAGTCGAAGGAACACCATCAACCTGGCACGGGTGGAGCATATGTTGGGGGTGCTGGCTTTGCATGTCAGGGTGGTTGGTGCACTTCACAAAATTAGATGGCATCACAAAGCAGGACAATTGTCAATATATTGAAGCAACATCTCAGACATCAGTCAGGAAGTTAAAGCTTGGTCCGCAAATGGGTCTTCCAAATGGACAATGACCCCAAGCATACTTCCAAAGTTGTGGCAAAATGCTTAAAAGACAACAAAGCAAGGTATTGGAGTGGCCATCACAAAGCCCTGACCTCAATCCTTGAAAATTTGTGGAGAACTGAAAAGCGTGTGCGAGCAAGGAAGGCCTTACAAACCTGACTCAGTTACATCAGCTCGTCAGGAGGAAGGGCCCAAATTCACCAATATTGTGGAAGCTTGTGGAAGGCTACCGAAACGTTTGACCCAAGTTAAACAATTTAAAGGCAATGCTACCAAATACTAATTTAGTGTATGTAAACTTCTGACCCCTGGAAATGTGATGAAAGAAATAAAAGCTGAAATAAATTATTCTCTACTATTATTCTGACATTTACATTCTTACAATAAAGTGGTGATCCAACTGACCTAAGACAGGGAATTTTTACTAGTTAAATGTCAGGAATTGTGAAAAACTGAATTCAAATGTATTTGGCTAAGGTGTATGTAAACTTCTGACTTCAACTGTATGTTATTTCATGTTTTTGATGTCTTCACTATGATTCTACAATGTTGAAAATATAAAAAAAAAGAAAGAAAAACCCTTGAATGAGTAGGTGTGTCCAAACTTTTAA